>NC_056527.1:92392578-92584291 GCF_019175285.1 Sceloporus undulatus | reverse complement strand
AACTGAAGGCATATATGCAATTTGGGGGGCTGGGGGTTGCAAGAGATATGGGGAGTTTGCTGAGGATGCCACAGACCCAGGGAGGAGGAATTCAGGATGAGAGTCCTGATACGATTTTTCTTTTTTCCCTAGTTTGATGGTGTCAGCTTGGATGGAGATCAGAGGCAAGGCAGCTGATACAAATGGGGAGGAAAGAGAGGGGGGGGGGGGGGGGATGAATAAAGGTCCAGGGGGGGGGGGGGGGGGGTTACACATCAGATGGGAGGAGGGAAGAGATCACCCAAATAAACATGATGCACAGCCCAGGGAAAGGGGGAGGCTTGGGAGCCCTCTTAACTCTCTTCACCCCCCCCAGGGCCAGGCTTTGGGCCAAGGCCAAGGAGGACACCCAGCTGGATACCTCCACAATGCCCCCCCAAAGCATGGGGGGCCGATCCCCTTCCTCCACCCGGGATCAGCTTCCCCATCAGGGTGCATTCCTGGAGTACCAACCCCATGATCTCCCCAGATCCCTTAGGCAAGCATCTGATCCCTTCTCCCTCCCTCTCCCTTAGCCATTCCTTATTTTTTTAACGGGGGGGGGGGGATTTTATCAGGTTGGACTTACCTCACCTCCCAGCTGGGTTGAGCTCCATCGTCCATCCTGAGCAAGCAAGGCAGGAGAAGGGAGGAAGGAGGGAAGAAAGGAAAGAAGGGGCTTCTTTGGGGAGGCGCTTATGGGGGGAGGTTGGCTTCACTGGCTTCTTTTCTCCCCCCTCTTGTTCTTTTGTTGCTTCTCCAGCTTTTCCCCCTTCCTTTTCAGCCCGATCCCCAGTAGATCTCCAGGGGATCCCTCTCTCTTCTTCTCCCCCCCCTTCTCCTTCCTCCTTTCCTTTCTCTCCTTCCTTCCTTCCTTCTTTCTTTCCTCCTCCTCCTTCAGGCTCACACCATCAAGGGGGCTGGCAAAAGCCACAACGCCTCCCACGTGTTGTGGCATCACCTTTGGGGGCCCTCAAGGGGCCCTGCCACACCTCCATCACCACTGCCCTGATGCCCCCCCCCCCCAGGAAAGGCCAAAGGATGAGGGTGGCACTAATGCCAAGAGAAGAAATGTGTTACAGTCTTCCTCTGCTGCTGGCTGGCCTGCTGTTCTGCCTCTCTCTTGTTCTCCTTCCTGCTTTCCTTTTTCCTTTTGCTCTGCCAGCTCTCCAGTTTCCTGCTCCCGGTCACACATCTCTCTAGGGCTGCGTCCACACTGGAGAAATAACCCGGTTTTGCACCGCTTTACAGTCGGCCCTCTTCACACATTTTTTTATCCATTGATTTATCTAGTTCAAATTTGCAGATGACACCAAATTAGGACAAATAGCTAATACTCCCAGAGGATGAGATCAAAATTCAAATTGACCTTAATAGATTAGAAAGCTGAGCCAAAGCTAATAAAATTAATTTCAACACAGAGAAACATAAGGTACTGCACTTAGGGCAAAAAAATGAAATGCATAGATGTAGGATGGGGGACACCTGGCTGTATGAAACTACATGTGAAAGGGATCTAGGAGTCCTAACAGACCACAAGTTGAACATGAGTCAACAGTGTGATGCGGCAGCTAAAAAGGCCAATGCGATTCTAGGCTGCTTCAATAGAAGTATAGTGTCTAGATCAAGGGAACTAATAGTACCACTCTAATTCTGCCTTGGTCAGGCCTCACCTAGAATATTGGGTCCAGTCCTGGGCACAGGATGTTGACAAGCTGAAGCATGTCCTAAGGAGGGCCACCAAAATGGTGAAGGGTCTGGAAAGCATGCCCTACAAGTAGAGACTTAGGGAGCTGGATGTATTCAGCCTGGAGAAGAGACGGTTAAGGGGTGATATGATAGCCTTGTTTAAATATTTGAAGGGATGTCATATTGAGGATGGAGTAAGCTTTTTTTTCTGCTGCTCCAGAGACTAGGACACAGAACAGTGGATGCAAGCTATAGCAAAAGAGATTCCACCTCAACATTAGGAGGAACTTCCTGACATAAGGGCTGTTCAACAGTGGAACACACTTCCTCGGAGTGTAGTGGAGTCTCCTTCCTTGGAAGTCTTTAAACAGAGGCTGCATGGCCATCTGTTGGGGGTGCTTTGAGTTCTTGCATGGCAGGGGGTTGGACTGGATGGCCCTTGCGGTCTCTTCCAACTCTATGATTCTATAATTCTATGAACTGCCATGACTCCATGCTATGGAATCCTTGCTTTGTTGTTTGTTGTGGCACAGGAGCTCTCTGACAGAGAAGGCTAAAGATCTCAAAAAATTACAAATCCCAGAACTACATAGCATTGAGCCACAGCAATTAAAGCGGTGTCAAACTGCACACCACAACTTGACAAAATCTCCTCTAATCCTCTACCCTACTCCAGCTCCTAGCTCTTACACCTCAGATGGATTTGTGGGGTTGGATTCACAATCTGCTTTCTCCAAATGGAACAGAATTATACACAGTTCTAGAGAAACTCTTTTCTTCTTAAGACCACAGTCCATTTAATAGGGCCTCGGGCACAATAGGTAGCCTTTTGGGGGGCTGGGGGGCTGTCATGAGGAAGAGGTGAGAAAGTCTGTTTCGGTCAATCTGGTTGTACATACTAAACTCTGAATCCAACCCACTGAACTTAGAAAGGGAAAACAACTATTGAAGTAATACATTTAAAAACTTGATTCAAATGCATCATCAGTACATCAAGATGTTTCAAAGGAAACAGTCAAACTTTTCTTGTAAATATACAGTAGAAGCCTCTATGACACACAGCATATAAAACATACATTACATTCAGTCATGACAAGTTATTATCACTTGCATTAAAGTGTCCAAAATTCACGTCAGAATGTAAAGGATAGTCTTATTTTGGAAGCATGCAAAATATATATTGATTTCTGCTCCTATCACTATTTAAAAATACCTCCCATATATGTGTCCAATAAAACCTATACAAATAAAGAGAAAATTATGTCAGAAAAACTACTATGGCATATAATTGATAGATAAGAGGATAACTCCAAGTCCACTGTTATTATTTTATGAAGAATGGCATGCCCATTCGAAACCGGAATATTGTTATTCAAAAAAACAGATACCTTTTCTTTATGTATAAATCTGAAAGTAGCCCCCTACAAAGTCATCTATATTCAGTACTCGGTGCCACAAAGATTAAACAGAATGTATCAAGTAAGCATATGAGTAATTTATTGTAAAGACAGAGGCCTCCATGACACACAGCATAATAAAATATACATTATACTGTATTACAATCATCACGTGTTCATACCATGAAGAGGGAAGGAAGGGCAAATGGAAGAAACAACACAGAGACATTACATCGTCGTCATCATTATCATCATCATCAGTACCACCACCACTGCTGCTGCTCATCCTTTAAAAATCTTGTTTCAAAATCCAAAGTTTAAAAGCTTTTAAATGTATATATTTGCCTGCAATGGCCACCTACCCTGTTTCCCCGAAAATAAGACATACCTATAAAATAAGCAGGAAAGGAGCGGAAAGATTGGGGCCAATGGTTCTAAAGCAAATGGAGTCGTAAGAAATTCAGGATGGAATTTCAGGTTTGGAGAGTTATGACAATTTTCCAGAAGAATACGACTTAATTATATTTGAATAAATGTAGATTGTTGTACTATACTTAATACAAGTATAAGACATCCGCTGAAAATAAGCCATAGTGTGTCTTTTTGAGGAAAAAGAAATATAAGACAGTGTCTTATTTTCGGGGAAACACGGGCCTGTTACAGACTGCCAAAATAAAGCTGCTTCCGGTCTCTTTGGAGGTATACTATTTAAATGATGCATGCATCCTAAGAATCCGGAAGCTGCACCAAAGCTGCACTCCAGTGCTTAGGAATGGAGTGTGGCTTTGGCGCGACCTCTGGACTCTTAGGACCCATGCATCATTTAAATAGCATACCTCCAAAGAGACCCAAAGCAGCTTTATTTTGGCAGTCTGTAACAGGCCAAAGTATCAGAAATGCTGTCGTTTAGGTGTTGTTTATTTCCTGGTAGTCCTGCCTATGCAATTAGGCAAAGTCAAATAGCTACCTGAAGTGTCAGTTGTTGAGCAGAGGCAAGAAGTTTATTTATTTGATTTATATGTCACTTTTCTCCAAATGGGGACTCAAATCAGCTTTCAATTACAAATTAAAATAGAGCATGTAAAACAATATGGAGTACAAAAGTTTAAAAAGCAGTAAACCAGACACTGAATTAAAACACTACTTTTAAAGCACTAAAAATCCACATGACATTATATATGATGAGGAAAGTATTGTGTTTGTCGCACAACAACATGTCTGATGGCCCATAAGCCAGGCTACTGCCTTCTGATGGGAGTGGTTATCCTCCTGCCAATGTTGAAGGAAGATTCAACTGTCACCGTAGTTGGCTTCTGTATGTTAAACAGTTGCACCATCTTGTCTTTTGCCTATGGTGATAAAATATCTTCAGCCAGACCTGTTTCCTATATAGCCAAGGCCTTGGACTAGTGATCCAATGGTTCCCAAACTTTTTCATCCAGATATTTTGGACTTCAGCCCCCCAAAATCCTGACTGCTGGCTAAGCTGGTTAGCCCAAAACACCCAGAGGACCAGAGTTTGGGAATCACTGCAACTTTCAGTAGTTTACAGTAGCTAAAGATCTCAAGAGTAGAAAATCTGGGAAGTATTTGATTGGGAGGGACTATGGGGTTTATCACACAAGTCCCATGACTGCATTAGTAAAAGGAACCTGATTTATACTGGTTTGGGAGCATTCCATATTTCATGTCTCTTCAATAGCACTACTGGGCCCTTGTGCCATCTTCCGCATTCCTCGCTAACCCTTCCTTCCTGCCCTATACCCTACCCAGAGTGCCATTTTTAATGTTGGGGTTTTTTTAATCTTTAATGCACTTCCAGAGGTATGCTAATACAATTTAAAAAGAAAATAAAAGAAAAAAAGAAGTGGAAATTTAAAAAAAGGAAAACAGCTTGTTGCTTCTGAGGACAGCAGTGGGTTTGGGAGCTTATTGACAAGTTTTCATTATAAGGTGCACTCTAATAATGCTTTGAGGGCAAGGCAGTGACAAGATGGAGATGGCATTGTGTAATACATATTGCCAAAGGAGCTATTTTCCAACTTTAATGGGGTTTAAAAGCTGTGTGTGATAAAGTCCTATGGCATCATCTTTTACTTGCACTAACCAAATTTTCACCAACTTAGCTTTAGCAATGTGACAGTATTCCCTCCTCCTCCCCCACCTGAGGTGCCCCTTAATGCAGGCAGAATATTGGAAAGTTAAGGCAGAGGAGCATAGTGAATTAACTCCTCATAGTAATGGTCTGTGATAGAACCAGGCCATTTTCCATAACTTTGGTCTGGGCCCAGAGGGGGACACTAGAATGGTTCCATTTTCCAAATGCCAGAAATATTCCTTGGCAAAAGGTAAACTAGGATTTCTGAAATGTGCCATAATATCTGGCAAGCTGCTGGATGTGCTGATTAGGGTATTCTGGGGATTTTAGCTTTCCCAAATTGTAGCTTTTTTCAAGCTCAGTGTGAGAATGATACAGCCACATTTAATACTATAGTCTTCTCAAAACAACCCAAGTATGTTATGGTTTCACCACCTGTTTGATTATTTTCTCAGGCTCTTATCAGGTATGTTTCCGTCATCCTTATCTTTAACCCAGGTGCCAAGCTCTTCTACCCTGCTTGTCACCCACCTACAAGCTGATTGCTTTTCCACATCTGTTGTCCATTTTTAGTCTAGCATGACTATTCTGGTGTTGCTAATGTAGATTAAAAGGCCTGTAATTCACACAGATAGGTAGGTAGTAGACAGACCACTGATCCAAATACTTAACCCAAACGTCTGCACCAGTTACATGTCTGCATTTCATGGTTTATCCTGTACCAATGCTAGGTGGCTCTCCAGCTGTTGCTAGACTACAAGTCCCATCAACCCCCATGGCAATCATTTGGGAATCATGAGAGTTGGAGTCCAACAACACATTTTCCCCAGTCCTGCTCTGTACAATCCAGAATGCAGTGGAAATTGCCAGTACACAAAAAGTCTTTCATAACAAATGGCTTGAAATGCCTCATGCAAGCAAGCGGAGCCAAAGACTGCAGAGATCAGCAACCCAAAACAGGATTGTTAATCAGCTTGCCTTACAAGTAAAATTCCTTACCAAACCCTAGAACTACAAACAACTCCAATCCAAACATGAGCAAAGTAAAAACAGGCCTGTGCTACCGAAAGTCCTGTCCATGGGCTTTCCTTCCTTTCCCACATTATATAGGGATGCACTGAATAAAGTCAAAGGGAGGAAGAGCTGAGGGAGATAGGGACAGCTTAAGAGATTGCTGGAGCAGACAATCTTTGCACTAACAATGACAAAAATAGCATTCTGATCACAATTAATTGGGATGTGCAGAATTTGGATTATGTGACTGAGGCATTCTGGATGGGAAAGAGGTGGATACCCAGCCTTTTCCTATACAGTGGTACCCCGGGATACGAATTGATCGCGTTACGAAATTTCCGGGATACGAAAAAGTTAGATTGGAAAAAACTGTTCCGGGATACGATGTTTTTTTCGGGTTACGAAATTTATTTCGGCGCGAAATTCAAACGCAAAGCGCGGCTAGCGGCTTTCCAGCGGCTTTTCGGGTTGCGAAATGTATCGGGTTACGAACGGAGCCGCGGAACGAATTAATTTCGTAACCCGAGGTAGCACTGTATTTATATTACACACAAGAGTGCACCTCTTATATTATGGATCTATTACACGTATAATATTATATTATATATACTGTTATATATATTATATTAGAGTGGCCAGTTATACATCACCAGAAAATCAGGTAGATTTTGCATGTGTGGGTGGTGCACACTATACATTACCAATATATTGCACATATGACATGATGCATATATTATATGTACATATAATGTAATATTATAAATATTGTATTAGGGTGGCCAGTTACAGTCACTAGAAAAGGAAGCAGATTTTGCATGTGTGCATGTGTTACACAATATACATTATGCATAAATAGCAGAAATTATATTATGCATGAGAGCCAATGTGGAGTAGTGGTTTGAGAGTTGGACCATGACTCTGGAAACCAGAGTTTTATTCCCTGCTCAGCCATGAAACCCACTGGGTGACCTTGGGCAAGTCACATGCTCTCAACCTCAGGGGAAGGCAATAGCAAACCTCCTCTGAACAAATCTTGCCAAGAAAACCTCATAACAGATTTGCCTTAGCGTCATCATAAGTCAGAAACAACATGAAGGCACACAACAAAAACAGCAACTATACAAGCATATAATGTGATGCTATAAATATTGTATTAGGGTGGCCAGTTACACCTCACCAGAAAAGGGGATAAAATTTGAATGAGTGTTTGCTTGTGTGAGTGTCTCACATGTTATACATTACACATAAACTGTGCATATTTCATTTATCCATGCATCTGTTGTGATATTGTAAATTTTTTGTGTGTGCTAGCATGTGTGTTAGTGTCTGTGTGTAGATAAAAATGCAATACATGCCATCATGGTACAATATGTGGCCATGTTTCTGATATGGCTGCTCAGACTGCCCCACAATGGAAAGTATGATAGGCAACTGCAAGACCCTTTCTGCTCTCCCTTATTTTGGATCTGGATCTATAAAACAGGCCCAGCCTCTTCAAATCAAGGACTGTCCTCTATAGAGGAGGACAAATGGCCACCCACATTACATTCATTATAGCATTGTTTGTTTTTGATTTTTGAAGAGAGAAACTATCACTTTTAATACAATCATATGAGCAAGAACAAAGAGGAAGTGGAGTGTCAGGAGGTTCTTCTTTGCACCCAGGATTTAAAAATAAAATCCCTTGGTTTATAGAAGTTGAAAGGAATGGGAAGAAGAGAGGCAGGCTTTGTTTTCAGGATCCCATCTCTTCTCGCTCCCTTTCTCTTTTGCTTTACCGATTTGCTCTAGAGTACTTTGAAGTACAAATTAAGTCTTGCCATCAGCTCTGATGTTATGAGTTGATGGAAAGGAAGCAGAAATAAATAAATAAATAAATAAATAAAACGAACAAACACAACACATTCACACAGAGGAGCAGCTCTCCCTCCAGTCTGCTGAGCTTTATTGTGCCAGAATAGACAAGTGACTCAGAGAGAAAATATAACATCTGGAGGTATAAGGAAATCAACAGTCTCCTGCCAGGAAGTGAAGCGAGGAAGTCACCCTGCCTACTTTGGGCATATTTTATTCCAGAGACAGCTTTTTCTGAAGATGTAACTCTTCAGAATAGAGGTGTGGGCTCACATGCTTATACAGGGAATATAGAAAGGGGGCTGGAGGATCCCCCTACATGTCATTTTCAATGCTCGGGGAATACAACATGGCATATGTGGGTCCCTACCTGCATTCTGACATGATGCAGCCCAGGTACACACGTTTACTGTTGCAGTCACCGAGAAAGAAGAGTTGGTCTGATCCAAACCTAGTTAGTGGGGACGGGACTTGGCTTGACATTATACATCCCTTTATCTTCCAATGGA
Organism: Sceloporus undulatus; assembly: GCF_019175285.1. Classification (NCBI taxonomy): domain Eukaryota; kingdom Metazoa; phylum Chordata; class Lepidosauria; order Squamata; family Phrynosomatidae; genus Sceloporus; species Sceloporus undulatus. Next base: position 92,575,712 of record NC_056527.1, on the reverse strand, counting down.
AAGTGGAAAATGTGAGCAGACAATACAGCTGTCACTTTGGATTTTAATAATACTGACCGTCCTTAGTACTAAGATAGATGCCTTTCGGTGTGAGCATTAACCCAATGGAGATGCCCTTTGCAAAATGGTGGCAAGGCCACAGTCATTTTAGGAGACGATTGTTTAAAAGGTGAAATGCGAAATGTGTTGAATAGATAAGCATCTTGATTCATTGCCTGGCCAATTCTATCATGCTTCAGTCTAAGGACCAGTATCATTCTTAACTATTCCCTTGTACACTGGAAAAATAAATGCTGATTGCTAGGAGTAGGCAGCCTGATGTGCTCCATATTTTTGGGCTGTAAGTCCCAGCCACCATGGTTAATGATAGGGAATTATGATAGTTGCAGGGCACAAACTTGTTTGTCCCTGCTCCAAGCCTTGTATCTTCACTTTACTAAACATAATTGTATGCAAAGAACTTGTATTTATTTTTTCCTCATTTGTATTTAAAGTCTATTTAAAGCCTGTGTAATAGGCTTGAAATATCTGTGTGCAGCCTTTAAAATGGCAGAGCAGTTTCAATCTTTTGCCATAAATTCTAGTGCTATAGCACTACAGCCATTAAAATCTAGCTATCAAGGGTTGGATTACACATGGTTTTACCATGTCAGTGCCAGTGACTCACTTTCTAAAGCACAATGTGAATGTTGGCTGGTGTTCTCTTTGGGACAAACCGTTCTGAAGGATCATTCTTGCACATGAGTCTGAATGCCTTATTCTTCATCAGAGATCTTCTTGCTCCTTGAGACTTTCAAAGATGCAAATGGCCAGCCTTCATATTGTAGAACAAAGTGTTGTTGGAATGCAACTCAGTGGAGCATAATCTGATGGGAACTACAGTTCTGCATATGGGCCACAGATTGGGGGGGGGGGGCAAGGGGACCCCAAAATGAGGGGGCAGACCAGGCTGGAGGGGCCAAGCCTCCCAGAAATGATCTGGCAAAACTGGACCACCAGAACTAATCTGTAGTTGAGCCTCATCAGGGAATTATCAGTCAGAATTACCAATCAGTACTAAGAAATAATAAGGCAGCTATTGTAGTTTAGTCTTCCCATGAACAACAAAGGCTGTCTGCCACCTATACTGTGCATATTTACTTGGGCATAGCCACAGTGAACATACTAAGGGTACTTCTAAGTATATATTGTGTTTTTATGACTCTTCATATATAAGGATTTTCAATGATAACAGATGGTTAAAAGCAATTTGCCTTTCTATTACAAATAGTTGCAAGGAGACAAAATTAATAACAACCTATTTACCAATTGTGAAGTCTTCATCTCTGGAAAAACAGTTGAAAACAGTTCCTGAGTCCCTATTTCAGCATCCTGAAGGCCACTTGTTCACCCTCCCTGGCCTGTTCTCATCATGCAGCAGAATGTGGTCAAGGTCTCAATGAGAGAACAGACAGCACTAATTTGCAGATGTATTTTTAAAAAGTGATCTTTTACATAAAAGGCTTGCTGCTGAGTACTAAGCACTGAAAATATATATCCCTGAACTTTAATTTAAAGTGGCATAGTCTATTCAGCACCACAAGCTCCTCCATGGACAGATCAGTCCCCAGCAATTTACATCTAGCTCAACAATGGCAGTTATCTTCTGCAGCAGCTTCCATCCAATTGGGTGACTAGGCAAAATGCATTAATGGTAGTGTTTTGACACTGAAATTTGAATATACACTATTCTACTGGAGCCTGCATGTCTTATGTAGTACTTCCTATCCTATGGTCCCCAGAGGTACTATAGGCCAGAATGTTGTATGATGTATCAGGGGCCTGTAACATCTGGGGACCCAGTGCTAGGAAAAATCAACATAATGTAGATATGGGAAACATACAGGTCTCCAAACATTGTTGGACTGCAACTCCCATAATCCCTTACCACTGAGTAGTAGTGCACCAGCAGCTAGAGGGCCACACACTCTTCCCTTCTAGGGACCTTTTATACTACACAGCGCTATGATCTTACTTTAACTGCTGTGGCAACTTTCTATTGAATCCTAGGATTTGCAGATTAGTACTTTGGCCATATCATGGAAGAAAGGACAATAATGCTTAGCAATGCAGAAGAAAGTAGGAAAGGAGAAAGACCACATTCCAGATGAGTAGACTCAGAGAAGCCATAGCCCTGTGTCTTCAAGGATTGAACAGGGCCATTGATAATGTGACGTGGAACTAGAGGTCTCTCATTCATGGGGTCACCATAAATCAAAGTTGACTTGATGGCAGTTCACAACAAATTTAGGATTAACTAAAGTGTGGCATAGTGGTTTGAGTGCTGGATTATGACTCTGGCATAGTGATCTGAGGGTTGGACTATGACTCTGGAAAGCAGGCTTCGATTCCCAGCTTGGCCATGAAATTTACTCGGTGACCTTGTGCAAGTCTCATGCCTCAGGAGGAAATGACAAACCTCCTATGAACAAATTTTGTCAAGAAAACACCATGATATGGTCACCATGTCGGAAATGACATGAAGACACACAACACACACCATAGACCCCCAAGGAGTAAAAACAAAATTTTGCAAACATTTTCAAAAATGCCTCCAAATCCTTCTAGGATACCAGTTAGTCCCTAAAACTCAGCGAGAATATTCCCATGTCCCATAAAGTGTGTTTGGGGCATGGCTGGTGGTGATTTTATTTTATTTAATGGGGGCAGGTATGGTTGGAGTTTTGGCCCTCCAAGATGTCCTGGGGACTAACATGCTCCCTATAGTTCCGCAGTTGCACATCTGTTTTAGAACAAAGGAGAGTGTTTAATGATTAGATCACATAATGGGTCTCATCATTGCCATGTGTATGGTCCCTTATTGTACTCCAGCCCAGGAAAGTTCTTTTCATCATGGGGACCCCAGTGGACATCAGCTCAGAGAAAGGACTGCTTTGGTCAGTGAAACAACATGAGCTAACTTTACCTCTGCCTTGGGTTTACCAATAAGATTTAAACACACCTGTGACTACATTTCATTTTGATAGACCCTTGGGCCTGAGTTGGTTTGGGAATTGAGCAGATCAAGGATCAGGAATTGTTACATCTGGTTTCTGCAGAGCACCCTGCGCAGACACTGACCAGATTGAACACGTTCCTTTTGTCTGCTTATCAAAGCCTTAATCAGTAAATTATCTCACCACCACGTCAATGATGTATTAGCAAGAATAAATGCCTACTGTAATAGATAGCCAACATGACTATAGATTTCCTATACTAAGCGAGATCTACATGACAAAAGGTTAAGGAATGTCAAAGCCATAAATATCGTTAAATAATACTCAAGGGGCATCTTAAATAACCCTAAGTCAGGAAAAGATTAGTCAAATCCAAGATTCTGGTCACAAGTGCCAGAAACAGCTCTACAGCCAAGCCTTTAGCATCACCATTGGCCATAAACATAAAATGTGCCTTGGTGGTGCAGTGGTTAAATGCTGGTACTGCAGCCACAATGTTGCGAGTTCGATTCCAGAGAGCTCCAGGCTGATTCATCCTTCTACCCTTTCTTAGGTGGGTAAAATGAGTACCCAGCCTGTTGGGGGCAATAGGTTTACCAGATGTAAACTGTTTAGAATGCCGAGTTCATTATTAAGCAGTATAGAAGTGTAAATGCTATTGCTAATAGGGGATAAACTAGGAGATTAAGATGGTTGCCCTCGTTTGGACTGCTGCAAAGTTGTAGTGCATTCCCCTGAATTTTGGTAGAGAAGCCTTAAGTACCCCTTTGTACTAATCCCAGGATTATCCATCTGTAGGATGGAGCCACAGCAGTCAAAATATTATCAAAGGTCAATACTACTCAAAAGGGAGACCCATGGACTGCTGCTGCTCCATGAGCATTCAGCTGCAGAGGTCCCTGCAGTGGTTCCAGGAAAGAAACAATGGACACAAATAGGGTATCAGGCCCGGCACACAAGAAAAAAGTAACCCATTACATAGTTCAAGAAGCACTTGTGTAGATGAGACTCACAGCTGTCCTTTGACAGACTGGAACGGCTAGTGGACTCCCGCTAGCAGTGGTGTCACTAGGATTGGCACCACCCAATGCAGTAACTCATGGTGCCGCTCTATCCATTAGCTTCCTCCCATACCACACCATACAGAATCCTTAGAAGTGTTTCTTGTATTAATGTTACTCATAAATTGTAATTCCCATATATCACTGGTAATAATTGTGACATAAACGCCTAGCAAAATTAATATATCTTTAAATCATTGTATCATTTGCACAGTCTAAATGTATTTACAAGTACGTAGTTGCATGTGGTTAAAGTAAATATTTGGTAAGATGTGATTTATAAAGAAAATTTTAAATAATTTTTTAAATTCTAAAAAAAATTAAAATTTCACTCCCCATGAGGCCTTGGAGAGCTGTATCCCACACCCTATCCAAGGTTCACCCTCTCCAAATGTCCCCAGACACTCTTTAGACAAATCATTCCCTGTTTCAGGACAAGTGCTTTCCTAATCCTACAGCAAACTAGGGGAGGCCAACTATATATATTTTGTATCCCTGGGGGGGGCCTCTATGAAGACTATGTGACTCGCAGGGTGCCAAAGGGTTCTGTCCATTCCCTGTGCAATTCAGTCTTTATGAATGACTTGGATGATGAAATAGGGGGCATGCTCAGCAAACTTGCAGATGACACCACATTAGGTAGGGTAGCTAATATCCCAGAGGACTGGAGCAGAATTAAAAGCAACCTTAACAGATTACAGAGCTGGGCCAGAACTAACATGATGGATTTCTACAGGGAGAAATGCAAGGTACTATACTTAGGCAGAAAGAATGAAATGCAGATACAGGATGAGTGGCATCTGGCTTGACAACAGTACATGCGTAAGGGATCTAGGAGTCTTGGTAGTAGTTGTGTGCTTTTCAAGTCATTTCCAACCTATGGCGACCCTAAAACAATTGGCAAGTTTCTTTAGGGGGGCTTTGCCATTGCCATCCTCTGAGGCTGAGAGACCACAAGTTAAACATTAGTCAACAGTGATGCAGCAGCTGCTAAAAAAGCCTGTATGATCCTAGGCCTGCATCAACAGGAATGTAGGGTCTAAATAAAGGGAACTAATGGTACCACTCTATTCTGCATTGATCAGACCTCACCTTGAATATTGTGTCCAGTTTGGGGAACCACAATTCAAGAGGGATATTGACAAGATGGAGTATATCCAGAGAGGTCAACCAAAATGGTGAAAGTTCTGGAAACCACCAAGCCCTATGAGAGGCTCGGAGAGCTGGGTATGTTTAGCCTGGGGAAAAGGTAAAGAAGTGACATGGTAGTCATGTTTAAATATTTGAAGGGATGTCATATTGAGGATAGAGCAAGCTTGCTTTCTGCTGCTCCAGAGACTAGGCACATGGAGAAATGGATTCAATCTACAGGAAGAGAATCCACCTAAGCATTAGGAAGTGCTCGACAGCGCAATACACTGCGTTGGTGTGGTAAAGTCTCCTTTTTTAGAGGTTTTTAAACAGAGGCTGGATGGCTATTGTGGTCTCTTCCAACTCCTATGATTCTAAATCACATTTATAAAGACTTGCTCTGCCAAGTTCTGCTATTTCTAAGGGGCGCTTACCAGGAACATTGGTTAGTATCCAAAATCTTAACGCAGCCTCATAAACAAACTCACAAGTTACTAATCTTCAAAACACAGTTAGGAATTATCTGTAGGAACAGTTCTCTTGTTTAGCAACCCTTTTTATTTTTTGGCTTCTCTATCAGTTCACTTCTATTCTAAAAGATGGCAATAAGTTATGTGCAGGTGAGTGGTAAAAATATATGGCTGGTTTAATAATAATTTTAAAGTTTAATGCTCAATTCAGGATTATGGTTGCCATTTTGGAACCTTTTGTTGAATCGGTATAAAATCTTTAATATCCTGCCTACCCCCAACCTCCACTAGTGCCTAAAATGATTTCACAATGAGCCACATGCATTTCTTCATCCTTAGTTCCTACCTTAAACCCAAGTACTGAACATCTGGACTCAAAGATAAAAAGGCTTTCCTTGAAAGCAATACTCTCAGCCTTTGATCCTCCCATTTGTTTTGGTCTTCAGCTCCCAGAATCCTGACCTGGCTGGACCTTCTGGAATCCAAACACCTTGCAGACCAAAGATTGAGAATCACTGCTTGAAAGAATTAATGAAAAGCTATGAATCCTATAAACAATATGTGAATACTCCTGCAGGCTCATAAGATAGGCCTGTAAAACTTGTGTGCTTGTGCACGCCACAAGCAGCTCACCCTCAAGGTTCCAGATGTAATTTATAAATTATTAAGTCTCACACTGAAGTCTAATATTTTATTGTCTCCTCCCAAAAGTAGGTTGCAAGAATTCTGATGGGTGTGCATATTTTTGGAACTCTCCTTTCTGTGGTACTAAGACACAAACAAAATGGTTAAAGACTGGTAACAGAACTTGACAGATGCCTTCTTGAAGTACATTCAAGGTTGTTTTCACATATCCCACCCTCACCATTGTGCATTAAGCTTATCTAAGACTGTGGAAAGTTTTCTTAGAGAGGCTGGCTTTGGTCTCAGCCTCTGCCATTTTAGAAATTAAACAACACCGAATAGCAAGAGAGAGAAAAAAAGTAAGACACAGTATTTGGTTTCCACTACTAACTCAGTGTACTTTATTTGCCTGCAGCCTACAGCTGAAGAGCCAACACTGGACAGAGTTCAGTAGCACTGAGGAATGATCAGTTCTCCCCTCCACACACCCCTCTCCCCGATTCAGGAATGGCTTTCGTGTTGTGGGTGTCTTTCAAAGAAAACCCCACCCCAAAGAAAAAAGGCAATAAGAAAAGGTGGACCCAGGTTTGTCAAAAAGCCCAACTTTCAGACTCATGCTGGAACTGTCCTACTTAGCCACCTGGTCTTTTCTGTACACTGGTTCAAAGAAGTCGGCACTTGGGACTGCAATTCTGAACCTGGCACTGAAAGGCACGCGTCAGATACCCTGTACAAGAAACTGGCATGCTTGCTTTCTAACAAGGATGGGCAACTGAAGAGCATCCCAGGATGAGCCTGAGAAAGTGCAGAGGCAGAAAAGGTATATGAGAGCAGCTTAAAAAAAACAACCCAATTCTTGAAAGGTATTAAATCTCTACCTCACAAGTCAAGCTTGAAAACTTTTAAAAGCTCCTAAGCAATAGCTGCATAGTTAGAAGCAGGTGCATCTCACCCCCTCCTGCCTTCTTTTAAGAATCCCGAACAGCTACAGAACTACTGCCTCTTCCCATCCTTAAGGATTGTTTTAAAATTGTGAACTATATGCAATATTAACAGGTACACTGTAGATCCTAACACACAGCTGATCATCCAACTGCTATCTTTTTTTTTTCTTTTGTAAAAAAGGAAAAATGAATTTCCTGTTTACTGAAAAGACCAATAGAAAAAAGTAGTACTGGGGGGAATGTTTGACACCATTTTATTAATCTTCAACTGCAGTGGAAAAATATAACCTTTTACAAGTGCCATCCTGTGTAAGCTCAAGTCAGTATATATATATATATATTTATATAATTTTTTTTCCTTTTTGAAATGCAGCAAGATTAATACCGTATCAGAATCAAATAAAGAGAACAAATAGGCCAAGCAGTTTCCAAATCGTACTTTTATCTTTTTGCTTTGTTTGAACATTTGAATTTCAACCTCATTTTGCAATCCAAAATATTTTCCTGAAGTTTTTTTTTTTCCTTGTTTGGACTTAGTTTCCTTTTAAACTCTTTGGCACAGTTGTGTGTGGTTCGGGCTACTTTGTTCACGCCAAGAGAGGGGCTTTGTTTTGTTGCCAATTCAGAGCAGAGCTGTTTTATTTTCAAAGCCTCACATCCCATTTGGAGAAAGTGGAACCTAATCTCTCTAATAACACGCGAGAGTTTTTTCTGGATACCCCTCCCCCCCCCCCCCCCCCCCCCCCCCTGATTTCTACATTCACAGTTGAACAAAATTCAGGAAGGAAAGGCGCTTTTTAATGAAACAAGATCGTGAAAAAAGTGTCACGACGGGAGCTTTAAACATCCCACCAGCGATTCCCTAAAGAAGCCTTATGCAAAGTGACTTCTCTTCCCCCCCTCCCCCCAAACTTTCTTACTCTTCTGCTGCTTCAAGTAGACTGAACTTGTTTTATGAAATGCAACTGCTAATCTCTTCAGTATTTCTTTTGGGAAAGATTAACTGCAATGACTTAAAAGTTGAGAATGTAGATACCGCTTCATTCACACACACTCACTCCTGAAAGAAAATCCTTCACCCTTCCCGTTTCTCTCGTGCACTGACAGCGTTGTGCGGCCCAAAACTCCCCTCCCTCCCCAAAAGGTGACTGAGGTGGGCTGGGGATCCCACATCCTCCTCTCCCTCCAGCAACGAAAGCCAGACCTTATTATATGAGCACTCCAATTGAACCTGAAGCTAGTTTTCCTCTCTCCCAGACTAATTCATCTCCCTCCTCACTGGCCAAAAGACACAGAAGTTAGTCCTTGTCTCTTGTCAGAAGAGACTGCATTGAAGTATGGAAATCAATCTTTTCCCACTTCCTGGAGGCAAGCGATGACAAGGTTTTGTTGCTACGCAAGTCAGTGATTAGCTCCATTAACAGCGCTGCTGCCGTTTGCCGTGGCTGGATTTTCACCGTGGTGTGTTTTAAGCCTCTCACTCACTCATCCTCTCATTCCCAAACACTCAGCATCCGTGCACACTCCTCACTTCCGGGTTGGGTTTTTTTCCTCAATAGATTGGAGATTTCCAGTGGGGGTCTCAGGTGTCATCCCAATGGTAACAGATCTGCAAATTAAGGAAAATAGTGAGGGAACAAGGCAAAATAAGGAGTGGAGACACAGTTCCAGGCCTGTTAGCAACAAACACAAGGTATTTCATTAATATCTCAAACAGCAGGATAATCTGATTGATTAACCTCTAATTACATTCTAAGGAACTCCAGAGTTCCACACAAGATTGTTTGAAACTTGCTCAGGCCATACATGCCAAGCTTCAACGAAAGGCATGCTACTTATACACTATGCTGTACTACAGTGTACCAGGTTTCACCAAGTACATACTTAAAGGGCACTGTTATGTGCTTAGGACTAGTAGACTCCTTACATTCTGTAATTTATTTTGATGACTTCCAGGACAGTTAAGTTGTGGGCTTTGCTAAGAGTATTGGCCACAACCTGTGAGAGCTGAAAAACGGGACAGGAAAATTCATAGAAGATGGCAATATATATCTATGTCTATCTCTCTCCAGTACCAGAGGCAGTTACACAAGAACCATGGAACAGCAGCACCAAAACCAACCTCTACCTAAAGTTTTCAGCCTAATATTGATTTTCTGAGCATTTAATGCAAGCAGCACAGAAATTCAGCCATTTTCAGGAAGATAAAAAGAACCCTCCTTACCAAGCTTGATTCTTCAGTTTTCTCAACTCTTTAGTGGCCCAGGTAGCAAGAGTTTTTGTTTTGTTCGTCTTTGACTTCCTTCCTTCAGTTAGCAATTCATGTATCATGGGCCTAGCTTCTACCAATTTGAGGACATCTTTCCCAAATGCCGTGCACAAATCCCTATAGGAAACAAAGATGACAGAGAGCTAACTTCATGGAAGCTTCATCTCCAACCTTATTTATTTATTTATGGATGGATGGATGGTATTTATACCCCGCCCTTTAGCCCTAAAGGCTCTCAGAGCGGCTTTAATTAATGATCTCTGGGTATGAGGTTTACAGCTTCCTGTCTCTCAGATTGGAAAGGCACAAGCTGGAATGAATTAACTTCAATACCGTTTTGGAAGCTTAGTTACCATTCGATTTTAAATTAAAAGATGTTCATTTTGACTTTTTAAGGCTCTTGCACCTTAATATTTAATAAAATACACCATATATTTAATACAATATACCAAAATATTTCTTCCTGCATGAACTTATCTAGCTTCCAGAACCCATGTCAAAGGGAGAGTCCAGTTTCTCAAAGCCCTGACTGGCCCTTTTATTTTTGTCCCTAGAGTATGGAATGAACTCTCTTCTAGAAGTTTGCACAAGGACACTGGAGAAGCTCCCCTTCAGAATTCAGAATGCTATTAGTGGAGATTTACTGCTCTATTAAAACAGGGTTTCACAGTACAATTTATGATGTTTGATCTATCAGTAGTTTTGTTTTGGATTACAGTTTAAGACCGGTATCTATGAGGCTTGGTATTAACAAATCACAACACAAACCCTCCATCACTGAAGCATCATGGAGGAAACCTGTTTGAGGATCATCTAATGAATGCTAAAAACTGTCTTTGCAAAAGAAGGTCGAGAGCAGCTAGGTATATGCCATTAATTGCTCAATTGCAATTGCAAGTTATTGTGTGCTCTTAACCTCTCACATAAATCTCGATGTCTCTCTATGGTGGGCCACATAAAATATAAGCCAATGTCTTGTAAAATGCTCTTATTTGTAGATGAGGGAAGCTACTGTTAAATACATCATCTTGCCATTATAGGAGGTAAGAATTTACAGGAGGCTTGACCTTCACTGTGATATTTTTATGCTCCACCCACTCTCCAAACACAAGGAAGTCTATCAATTACCCTATAAGCCCAGCCGCACAGGCTACAACCCCATCAGTATGATCTTCATCTGCAGCAATATGGTCAATGAAAGACAAGATGAATTCTACTCTGGGCTGCACCAGCATCACATCAGCTGAAAAGGAAGCAAAATTCAGTTTAGAAAACTGGCTGCATGGCCATTTCCTGACTAGTGATATAAAAAAACCCATCCACTACTATACATAGGTCCAGATGAGGCCTACAAAGCTTCTATTTCTCCTGTCACTGTCTTCACATCTCCCTTGTGGTTGATATCGCTCTGTCCCTGAAGTATATGTTTATGATATTATAAATTCATCATTTTAGAGGGCTACCATTCATAGACATGTGCTCAAGGCTCTGCAAGGTAAATGTTTAGCAGCTTTTCTTCTCTCGAAAATTGCTTTTGGGTAAATGTATTGTAGCCAGAGCCATCAGTGGTGACAAAGCACAATCATGAAGGAGTGGAAACAACAATGCACAGGGTGAGATGATCTCCAAACCTCTTCCCTCTGGGAATTCTTGTGTTAAGAAATGCAAATAATTCTGCTTTAAAACAGTGCTACCTGATGTGGATGACCAGCAATTATCTCCTCACTTCACCCAAATGTGTCAGGAATTGGCACCATATTTGTAGGCAGACATAGGCTACAAATGATTATTTTTTTCTTGGAAATTCACTAGGGACAGGCAGCCAATTATTTGGAGACTACTAACAGTCCAGAGACCACCACTTTTGAGTAGCACTGCTTTAACAATACAGGTAGAAAGAAATTGGTTCAAAGGCCATTTGGTAACTGCAGACTAAAACTACTTACTGTATATACTCATGTATAAGTCTAAAAATCTTAGTCAAAAACTTGACCCAAAAAACCTGGGTCAACTTATCCACGGCTCAATGTAAATACTGTACTTTGGCTTATAGAAAAGGGAACCATCCCCTGGTGAAAGGGAAGAACGTAATGTGCCCCTTTACTCTCTCATCCATCCAGCCTTTAGGGTGAGCACAAACAGCTACGCCTGCCAGAATTTTGTAGATTCTTTGGCATCATTCTCCTTTGCTTCATCATTTAGATCCTTTGTTGCATGACCCTAAGTTTTACCCTCGACTTATCCATGGGTCATATCAAAATCCATACTTTTGTCTCCCAAACCTTATACACAGGGCCGTCTTATAGTCGAGTTTATACGGTATGTTTAAATCAGGGCTGGGGAGTAAGAGTAAGGAGTAAAAGGTTTTTACAGGCGTAGGAGTAGGAATCAGGAGTAACAAAATATTACTTATTCCTGTTATTATATTGTAATTGCAAACACCATTTTTAATTGTTTTTATTGAGGAGTATAATATGGGTAGGAGTAACATTAAGAAAAAATATCTTATTCTGGAGTAGGACAAGGAGTAACCCCAAAATCACCACTATTCCCCAACCCTGGTTTAAATCTGCTCTCAACAGTCGAATATCTGACATGCTATTAACAGAAACAGCAGAAAACACAATAACTCATTGTAAATCCAAGAGATAAAGGCACAAACATGCAGAGGCTTGACTTCAATACCTTTACCCTTACTCAAGGGCAACATCTAACAAATGGAAAGTGATCCTGAGCTTAGCTGCTAGTGGAATCTAGAAAACACTCACGATGCACATTCTCTTGATCTCCTTTCAGTCCTTGAATGATGCCTGTGTATGCTTCTAAACAGCCTTCTCGAAGTTCATTCAGGTAGTCCACCATGTCATAATCCGACTAAGGCCAAACATAAGTATGAGTTAGTTTGGGAATACGATCCTAGTGCAGCAAGTCTACTCAACAGCCCAGGTTTCCAAGTCTTACCTTATCAACTTGAGCTTGAGAAGCTTGCTGTAGGGTATTCAGTACAACCTCTAAGTATTTCTTAAATTCACCTCCAATTGCAAGAGCAATGTCTCCAAACACAGAAAGAATCTGGGGTTTCACAGACCGATGCACATTTTCATTCTGTGAAGGAAAAAAACCCTGTATTACTCACAGCAGTTACACTATGTAACATCTTACAAAGCAAATCTTAATGATTCACAGAGAGAGTCAGTCTCTAGTAAAAATACACAGGGTTGTTGTCCTAGATTGCAGGGTAAAAGGTGGGCTCAAAGTCACTGAATGAGCTCCTTGACTGAGAAAAATTTGAACCCAGTTTTCCTCAGTCCAAATCCAATGCTCTCCATTTATTACATTGGGAACTACTGTAGGTTTGCTTTTTACCATTCACCATGAAGGCACAGCTAGCTCAAGTTTTCTTGTGCTCAACAGGCAAAAATACATATTTTTAAAAATGGGCTGACAGAAACTGCATTTTTAATTCAGCCACATAAAGTTTATCTTAACTTTTCAAGTTGAATATAATTTCAGGGAGGAAAAAACAACAACTTCCCCTTCTTTGGTCTTAATGACAGTACAAGTGTTACTTCTTGGTTTGGGCAAAATGATGACAAAGTTTCCAGGAAATGCACTATCCATCCAACACTCGTGAACAAACTGAACAGCTTTGACTTCTGAGTTACATAAAACCCCTCAGCACATTTTCAATAAAAGCTACAAAAAGGCTTGAGAAGAACAAAACGTTATGTGCACATGGGTGCAGTTCAAAGAGAACTCACCCAATGTAAGAAATTACAGCTTTGACAAAGTGTTCTTTTGTTCCTTTGCTCCCCTTCCTTTGCCAAAACCCCAGCCACCATAGCAACTAAATGTTTACCCTGTTGTGCTTCCAACATTAGGAATTTCCCATCAATTCCAATGTTACATGTGGAATTTTTCTCTCATTTCTAGTTCCTCTCTGCCCTTCAGCTTGTTCAAACGGTTCACTTTGAAGCAGCACTCACCCCCAAGTTTTCTAAGAGCAGCTGCATAACCTCATCACAAAAAGGGAGGATGTTGGACTGCAGAGCCCGGCACAAGTCACCCACTAGGCCCACTGCAGCCAAACAGACCTGTAAAGAAAAAGGCACTGAGTTATACACCCACCCAAGCCATGAGTCACTTTTCACCCCCCTCCAGAACTGATTATTACATCCATGTCCTATTAAAACGCTCAATAAAGCCAGCAATGGCACAACGGTGACGTGCTTTGTGGACTCATAGCTTTTGTTAACCATTTAGTAGAGAGTAACATGTAGCAGGAAAAGGAGACAAACACACCCATTCACAAAAATGCCTGCAGCAGTTTGCATCAGGAAAAACTCCTCCTATTTATTCTAATGGGAGCTCCTGATGTGCCAGTAGGTGGGATGGGGGCCCAAATGGAAAGTGGTCCTTGGGAATGATGTGGAAAGTGGCCACATAACCAATTTGTATTTAAAAAAAGCACTTTATGTTCAGTCTTATGTTTTTTCTAATGCTTATTATAAGTGGAAGTCCTCTACTGTGAAAATTTTCCAGAACAAGCAATTTACCTCATTTTTCTGGGATCCCTGAAAAGTTTGAAGGCCCCAAGAAAAGCTTTAGGGGGCTGCATGTGAACCCATGGTTCCGTTTTGCCCTCTTCTGCTCCATAACATTGATAAAGTATTGCACATAGAATCATACACTGCAAGGGCCATCCAGTCCAACCCCCTGCCATGCAGGAAATCACAATCAAAGCATCCCCGACAGATGACCATCCAGCCTCTGTTTGAAGACCTCTAAGGAAGGAGACGCCACTACACTCCGAGGGAGTTTGTTCCACTGTTGAACAGCCCTTACTGTCAGGAAGTTCCTCCTAATGTTGAGGTGGAATCTCTTTTCCTGGAGCTTGCATCCACTGCTCCGGGCCCTAGTCTCTGGAGCAGCAGAAAACAAGCTTGCTCCCTCATCAATATGACATCCCTTCAAATATTTAAACAGGGCTATCATATCACCTCTTAACCTTCTCTTCTCCAGGCTAAACATCCCCAGCTCCCTAAGTCGTTCCTCATAGGGCATGGTTTCCAGACCTTTCACCATTTTAGTCGCCCTCCTTTGGACACGCTCCAGTTTCTCAATGTCCTTTTTTAATTGTGGTGCCCAGAACTGGACACAGTATTCCAGGTGGGGCCTGACCAAGATTCATTGCTCCTGGACATTTTCAGACAATAGGAGATTTTCAGGATAGCTCATGGTAGAGGTGAAAACTCTTCCTTCAACAGCTGCCCACCTCCACTATCACTCAACTAATGGAATACAGATTTCAACGCTCAGAGCTATTAAAACATTTCAAGTTAGAGAGCACATAAATTGAGATCCAAACATTTTACAAGGCAATAAAAAGGCCCTCACCTGGTATTCAGCATAGTTCTTCAACCCAATGCTCAAGAAAGGTTTGAAGGCATCCATGTACTTGAGAAACTCTCCTCCAAGCACTATGCAGAATGGAAGAGGAGAAACAGGCATCAATCAACTAAGGTTAAGAGTTCAACACCCCTAGCACTGGGGGTTTTGACATATAAGACCAGGGAAGCCTACATGCCACTATAGAGAAATTATGTTCATTTACCCTACCACAACTGCATCTGCACTGTAAAAATAATCCAGTTTGATACCACTTTAACTGCAATGGCTCAGTGCCATGGAATCCAGCAATCTGTAGTTTGTTGTATCATCACAGCTCTCTAACAGAGGCGGGTTAATTATCACACAGAACTACAGTTGCCAGAGTTCCATAGCACTGAGCCATGGCAGTTAAGGTTTGTCAAACTAGATTATTTCTTCAGTGCAGATGCAGCCAACAAATCAATTTTGCTGGATTTATACAGAAATAAAGCAATGTAGAGAATTCTGCATTAAGGAATATGATTTTTTTAAAATGCTGCTTGGAAGCAAGCCAGCTTCTCTTTTGTCCTAAAACAACTAAGCATTTAGAGTGCTTTTCCACAAAATGGATCTATATGGAAATAGTTGATTCTTAAGTGAACTATAGTCTTTTCCTTTACAGATGGAGAATGAACAGTCATGTTGATGCTCTTTGTTGGCATCAAGTTCAGTAGCCAGTCTTTTAAACTCTGTGAGGAAATTGGGAGCATCCTACAGGCTCATGTGCTTCTCTCCTGGCCCATGCAGGTAGTCTCTGTTTGCATTTTAGAGCTAATTATGCTTAATATTTTGTCTGTACAACATTTTTATTGCCCATAACTAATGCCAAATCATAACTTGCAACTGTGCTTAGAAGGAGATGCAAATTGGTTAGGCAGTTAGTATGGTTAGCAATAAATGCTAGACCAGACTTTAACACACTAACCACAATCAGCTTCAAAACACAGTGGGACAGGGAAGGCGTGTTTGAGTCCACAGACTGTGTCTTGAGCTGAACAAGACTCAAACCTGGATGTTCCTTTACCATCCAGCTAAGTTTCCAATTTGTTTCCCCAAATTCTTGTTCAAGTAAGTTTTCACCTCCCATAACTGAAGGATAGTATCTCTCATCTATAGTGACAGCATTGTCAAAAGAAGCTTCCAAATGTGCTGTTACAATATATATGGTGCCCAAAATGACAGTAAAATACTGCAGCCCAAATTTCAGGATGCATCATTTCTCCACTAGTGAATGATAACCGAGAGCAGAAAACATAGGATGGGAGTGATGTGGAGAGATCTCCGTCACCTAGCACTCAATATGTAAGAAATCAAGCAATAGGAAGACAGAGTATGAAATAAAAATACATATACAATTATCTTCTGAATCAAGCAGTTTCCTGTAAGTCAGCTTCAAAAACATGCCCATATTTCATGAATAGCGTAGGTCAGAACTATATTAGATTGGGGTACAGGTAGGGTTGCTATATCCCAATTTTACCCGGACTTGCACAGTTTTTGGGGTCTAAAAATGACCCGCCCGGTTTTTACTACAGGTCCCAGGTTGGAGCTCTCCTCTGGCTCCTCCGCAGGCCTGCAGTCGCTTTCTCCCAGCTGTTAATTGGGAAAGCTCCTCCTTCTCTGGTCTTGGCCAATGAGGATGGAGGAGCTGAAAAAGCCCACCCCCTGAAGCCTCTCACTCTCCTCCCACATTTCCCTCTTCAGCTGTAGCAGCAGGCAGGCAGCAGGCAAGCTCTCGGCTGAGGGTTGGATGGGGGCCAGTCAGCTGGAGCCCTTCTCCCTCACTCTGAAGGGGGTACAGGCAGCAGGGAAGTAGAGAGAGAAGGGGGGGCAGGCTCCCTCCACTTCCTCAACTCTTCCAAGTTCTTCTTTGTCTCCTTCTTGAGCAGGAGGAATTAAATGTCCTACATTTTGTCCTACGTCTTGGTTGTAGAGAATTATGGCAACCCTAGGTACAGGTGAAATAAATATTGTCCCATACAAAGAAAAGTAAAACATATTTCCTCTCCAATAAGCAAGCTTTCTCCTGCCAGTGAGATTTTGTCCATAGTCTTTTGGAGAGGAAAAACATGGCAATTGCTATCCATGGCCTTAGATAGCACAGTCTTGGGGTGGGGGGATTTTAATATGGCTGCAATCTCCTCCTGTCACCAGGTGAAAACATTTTTATCCAAACTGGTCTTTAGCATTTAGTTACCTATATGCTGAATGAGGTTTGGATTTGTGGGTACCCTTGCTTCCTCCTCTCTTTCCCCCCCCCCCCCCCTTTCTTTCTTTCTTCTGAGGAGCTTTAATAGGTTTTTTTTTAATTCTTGGGCTTTTAAATTATTGGTTTTAATGAAAAATTTCAATTTTGTCTATATGTTACTGTTAGTTGCCATGAGCACTGTGTAATGCCACTTCAAATTCTTGCTCCTTACAAGACTGCACAAGTGTGTGCATACATGTACATTACATACAGACCAGCTTCTATGATGAAACTTCTTCAAATGGTCTCGGTAAAAATTAACTTTAATTAGAAAGTAAGATTGGGACATCAACCTATTGAAGGAGCAAATCTTTGTAATCGTGTCAACTATTCCAAAGGAAGAGATAAGAGTTCTTCTTATTTCCAGGTCTTGCAAGAGTCAGGATAAAAACACATACTACACAGTGCCCCCACCATACATGGGTGCACTATACGCACCTTTCAGCTTACACTGAAGCCATGCTGCAATACAATGAATGGCACACACGCGCCACTGCACCCGAGCCCCATTATATTCAATAGGGCTCAAGCATACGCGTTATTCGCCTTATGCCGGGGTCTGTGTGTGTCTGGAATGACAAGGGTCCACTGTACTACTTTTTCAACATTGGGGTATGAATGTATGGCCATCCAGTTGTTGATGGACCACAATTCCTATCAGCCTAATTTAGCACAGCCTATGGGAAGGATAATGAGCTTCAACATCATGCTGCCCATTCCTTCCTGTTCTTCACTCAGGAAAAAGTATCCCTTCCGCAGACATTTCAGGAATCATCAGAAATCCACAAATGTGCAGCAACTGATAGGATCCTCTTTTTAGATCTTGAGTTTGAAGGCATCCCTGAAGCTCAGCACATGTGATGACAAAAATATGCTGTCTACATATATGCTTCCCCAGACTTTGAAGAAAGCTCCTGTTTCCCGTGCCTCTGGACTTGAAGTCCTCAGAAGCAGCCAAACATCTTCCTTTTCCAAGTTCTTCAAAAACTCAGCATGGCCAGAAATGAAACTTTGCAGTCCCAGCCTCAGTGAAAAGCTAGCACTGACAATGCCAAAATGTTTTGGCTGGCAACCAAGGCCTCCAAACTGTGGAGACCTGGAACCAAGTCATACACTGTGCAGTATTATGTTTTACACATAGCAGGCAAACTTGCCAGAATGATCTAGTGATGTAAAGCCTTGTTAAATGTTAGCGTCAAAAGAGCAGGACAAGCACCAATCCCACTACCAATGTTCTGTCTTACACTTCACTGGCAAAATATCATGCCTGCTTTCATCAGACTTACATACTATTTCCATGCAAATAATGTTTATTCTTTAGTAAGAGTAGAGAATATTTAACCCTCCAGATGTTTTCAATTACAATTCCCATCAGCCCCAGCCAATATAGCAAGTGTGCAAGTCGTCTTTTAAATATTGAAGGGCAAAGCTTCCACAGCAGTGCCCTTAACTAAGATAGAACAGACAGCAAAACTGAAGCATTACATCATAAACAGGAGAGCATAGAAGGCACGAATGCATTTATACAGAACTCAGGTTTACATAGTGTTAAAGACCCTTTTGCTCTACAGTCCCATACAGAGTAAGATACTGACCTTCTACCAGGGTGCTGACAGCCATGAGGGCATCCTCTTGCACACCTCCTGATCCTGCTGTACTCTGAAACATTCTCAAAAGAGATGCCATCACCACATCTGAGATCTGCAAAGCATCTTGGTGTTGCACTTTACGAAGGACATTCTGAAGTTATGATAATAAAGAAAAGTTAGATAGGGTTATTTCCTCTTAGAGCAAAGGATACATATACGCCATTTATTGCTCATAGTCTTAGCTACTGAAACTGCTCTGTTTCACATTATGGTTTTTAAAAGGCAATATTCTATTTCACAAGTTCAAAAGAAAAATATTTTGCATTCAAACCAAAATAGTATGCCAAGTCAAATCAATTCCCCACAAATATTCCTCACTATGTGCTTCTGTCATTTCTTCAAAAAGCACACTGATGTTAAAGAACAGGTTATATTACCTGTAAAGTGGCACACAGCAAAGACTGAAGATCATTGAACTGGATTCTGTCAGATGTGCTCTGGATATGGGACTGCAGAGAAAATATTATTTAGCATTCAAAAAGAGATTAGGAATGTTTAATGCTTTTGAGTCCTTAACCAACACTTGAAATCATGGTTAAGAATAGCAGAGTGTGTTGACAGGTCTACTGCCACAATGAAATTGATCCAAATATTCTCCCTCATTTACTGTTCTGCACAGTGTGACTTCAACTTTATATGTCTGTCATCCAGAAGGATGGATCTGAAGTTGGTGCACAGAGACAACTAAATGTAGGTAACTGGGACACAAAAATCATGACTGTAAAATGGACACATGCACTTACACTACACCATTAAACACAATTTGTTGCAAGGCCTGTATGTCAGACATGACCAATTTTCTATATTTAGCTAACCTCCATTTGGAGCACTTGTTGAAGTCGTTCCATAATTACTAAAGTTGTCTTCTGGACAGCAGGGTAACAGTCCTTAGCACTGTTTTTCACAATCTCCATCAAAGCTTCATAAGCAGCACTCCTCAGATTATTCTGGTGTCCATCAGGCCTAAAGGAGAAAAGCAAATACTCACAACTACAAACTCCTTAAAAACTTGAAATATAGCAATGATAACCTATAAGAACAAGTCAAACTGAAACCTCCTACCAGAATGAACTTGGACTTTACTTAAGAAATTAAGCAGTTACACGTGACTTCACAAGAAACTCCTCAAAAATTAGGAGTGAAGCAAAAAGGAAACTAAAAAGGAAGAAGGCAAAATCTCTCTTCAACACTTGGGAGAGGCGAATGTTACAAGAAAACTCTCAATAAAAACTCAACTAGAACTATATTGTAAGTCACAAGCAGCATGAAGTCCTAGAGGTCAGCAGTATGGTCAACAAAGCAGTATCAAAAATCAGTTACAGAAAAAAAAAAGCTTGCTTTAGAAACTAAAAGCTTTGCTCAAATAAGAACAAAAAAAGGAAACAAATCTGCAGAAGTGAAATGCAAGAGAACAGGTTACAACAAAAAGATTGACAATGGTCCAAAACACGCTACAGAAATAATCCAGTTTGAGACTGCTTTAACTGCTCTGGATTAATGCTAAGGAATTCTGGGATCTGCAGTATTGTGAAACGTTAAGCCTTCTCTGTCAGAGCACTGTGGTGTCACAATAAAGTACAATTCCCAAGATTCCCTAGAATTGATTTAAAGCAGTTAAAACAGTCTCAAACTGAATTATTTCTGCAGTGTGTTTTGGACCCATGTTTCAAATCCCCACTTGGCTAGGGAAACCAGCTGGGTGACCTTAAGCAAGCCACACTCTCTCAGCCTCAGAAGGCAAAAGCAACTCTTTCTAGGTCTTGCCAAGAAAATCCCATACAGGTTTGCCCTAGGGTTGTCATATTTCGGAAATGATTTCAAAGCACACAACAACAACAACAACAAAAATGTCTTGAAAAATGGCAACCAGGTACCACACTGAATGTAAAATGGCTTCTCAGAATGGTGTAATTTCACTGACATGTCTCGTAGGATATCATCTCTGGAAAACCTGAATTATGTTGCCTTTGGCTGCACTATGTAGGAACAAAGGATCAGGATTAGCCCTTTTCAAACTGCTGTGGCAGTTTAGCAGCTCATTCAATTATATCATCCCTACACCCATAAACTTTTAACCCCTACACACTGATTCCACCAGTAGATTGCTGTCATTACAGACTACCTGTGCTGCAGCAAAGCCCATGAGCTGCCCAGAGGGTCAAGCACAGTGCCACCTGGCTCCATTAAAGGATTTGTTATCAAATACATGACTTTAATTGCAGTAATGATTCTGGAAGTGCCTGAGAAGGATCAGTCAGTAAAGCTAAGGGGGAGGGTGCAGGTGAGTGAGGAGGCAACTCCCTGAGGAGGAACAGGCCATATTGGAGTCTCTCAGCACAGAAGTCTTCCTTGAGGCAAAAGAAGGTTTTTGGCTTGCTTATCGCCGGAGGATCTGGTGGATTTTATAAAGGCTTCCTCAAGTGGTGCCGTAACTTGGGTGGAGAAATTGAAGGGGAAAAAACTAGTGCTACACAAAAAGGATCAAGGCACAGGAAAGTGGGATATGAAACCTAACAGAAGCCTAAAACTAAAAGCAATATAAAACTCCCTTTTCAATAGAACTCAAGGGGAAAGGATAGAACGGGCATATGCATGAGGAAAAAATGGGAAGGAGTCTGGAGTAGAAGTCATTAAAGGCTGTTCCTCTGAATCATTTGACTCCTGCCAATGTTAGGTGTCAAAAGGACCTGGCGAATGTCTCCTTTCCTGACGCCTGAGAACAGTATTTTTAACATTGAGTTAAAGACTCTACAGGTTGAATCTCCCTTATCCAGAATTCTAAAATACTCCAAAAACCAAAACTTTTTTCATGGGTGGTTGAGATATTGGCACCTTTGCTTTCTGATGGCTCCATGAATACAAGGACAGGTTGCTTATTTGTAACTGTAATTCTTCAAGTCGTCATCCATGAATCCACACGAATGGATTTCTTGCACCAAGACTATCAGAACCTTCTAGAATCGATAGGAAAAACTTTTGGCAGTAGCTCCACCCACCCTATATACACCCCTGGATGCCTAAGATCAGCTGTAGCAATGGGTTTGAAGGGCTGTTTGGAAAGCTGCGCAAAGACCAATTCCAGATTCCAAGCCAAGGTGGGTACTGAAGCAGGAGGATGGAGATTAACATATCCTTTAAGGAATGTTTTTAATCAAGGGATCTTGAAAGAAGGATGGCTGACCACCAAATTGGTAATAGCTGCCAGGTTACACTTTAAAGAAAAAAAGGAGAGTCCAGCTTCCGCTAGAACAGCAGTTCTCAACTTGTGGGCTGCTACCCCTTTTGGGGGGGGGGTTGAACGACCCTTTCACAGAGGTCACGTAAGACCCAGGGTGGCTTTTGATCTGACCTGCCTCATCTTCACCACAATCCTGGTGATGAGTGGAAATGAGGGGAAGGCATCCAGTAGGTGAACTGTCCATTTGAACAGAAAAGCATCTCCTCGAGAGTCTCGAACTTGGCCCCTTGAACAAAACTGTGGGCACGGACAGTTCAGGTAGGTCACAAAGAGATCGACTCAAGGAATATCCCAGCAATGGAACAATTTCCGTGTACTAGCATCTTGAGAGCACTGATGTGAAGCACTTTTTCCTTTGAGGACCACTGTCCCTGAACTGTGAGGTCCTCCATATGAGCACTCCAGCCAACCATACATGTGTCGATGGTCAAGGTGAGCTGCGGCTGCGAAGGCAGACTGGGCATACCGAAGCATATGCTGTTGGCGTGCAGCCAACACTCTGGCTAGTCCTTGGAACCATGAGCCACTTGAAGGGAAAGTCTCTCAGAGGGTGGAAGACAGACAGAAACCAAGATCAGTACCAAGTGTGCAAGGATCCTTCTGTGACAGATGCAAGCCTGCACTACCTGAACCAAGGATTTGAACTTGTCTTGTGGAAGGTAGGCCAAGCCTCATTTTGAATCCAGCATTGCTCTAATGATTCTGATCTCTTGAGATGGTGAGAGATGGGACTTGGACTCGCTGATAATTAGGGATTCCAGCAAGATGTTTCAAACGAGAACCTGTCTCAAGGCTGCTGTAAGAAACCAGTCGTCTAGGCATGGAAAGACAGATATACCGGGCTGATGGAGGAAGTCGGCCACCACTGCTATGGAGCCATGGAAAGTCCAAAAGGTGAAACTCGGAACTGATAGAGGTTCTAACCTATTTGGAATGCTAAGAATCTTCAATGGCATTCCCTGATTGTGATATGGAAGTAGACATCCTTGAGACTGAGGGTAATGAACCAATCTCCTGGCTGTAAGAGGGGAAGGATAGAAGAGAGAGTTACCATACCAAATCAAATGACATGGCACAAATCCAGAATGGGCTGAAGGCCACCATCATGCTTGGAAACAATGAAACATCTGGGGAAAAGGCAGTATCGAACCAGAGATCTAGGCAAGAGTTCAATAACACATTTAGAAAACAAGAGTGTGCATTTCATTGTTTAGGGTATCTGAGGGAGGAGTGTGTTGTAGGGCTCCTGTAGGTATTAATTCTTCGAATGCAAGGGCATAGGCTTCAGCAATGATGGTAAGCACCCACAAATCAGATGTTATTGCAGACCAAACGTCAAGATACTGAGAAAGCCTATGACCAAAGATGGGTCGGGAAAGGAAGCACACAGAAGGTAAAAGTCACAGGTGTTTTTTACTTAAGTCATCCTTCTTCTTCAAAGATTGATGGTACCATGGCTGGCTGGTATTGTGTCTGCCAGAGGAGAAAGAAGACTGATGAAGACCTCTGTCTCCTCAATTTCATAGGGCTATAAGGACACAATTGGGTATGGGATGGTCATTGCCAGCCCCATCATCAACCAGAACAAAACGTGGTGAGGATGAAGACATTCCATATTTCTTGGCAATGGTCTTCATATTGTGATCGTGGTTCAACTTCTCATCCATCTCTTTGTTAAAGAGGCCAGAGTCATCGAATGGCATATCCTCAATCGGGCCTGATAAGGAGGGTCCAATGCTCGAAGCCAGGCATGGTGACGGAGGGCAATCGAACCCAACAAGACCTTCCAGATACAATCCGCTGAATGACTGGCACAGTTGATTTGTTGGGCTCCAAGAGAGTGAGCTTCCATCTGTAGAGCTTGGGCCAAAGGACAGCTGTCGTCTGGGAGATTACTGAGAAGTGGAAGCATTCCCTCCCAAAGGTGTTGCTGATAAGCGCCCATGCAAGCCCAGTAGTTGGCGAGACAAGGCTGCTGCCAAGTACAACTTGCAAGCTATATCATCTAGTTTCCTGCCCTCCTTATCCATAGGTGTTGAGGGTGTAGAAAAGGTTGGTTTCAACTGGGAGGCTCTAACAATGACCGAATTTGGCCTCAGGTGCTCAACGAGCCAAGAAGAATCCAAAGGAGTCAACCTATAGAAGTTGTTGATTTTTTTCTTTTTTGAAGTGGAAGAGATGGTAGCTAGAGCAGTCCAGGAATGCTTAGCAATATGGGCCATCAATGGAAGAAGCCCAAATGGAAGCAGGAGTAGGAACCTTGGACTGAATCTGTTCATAGATGGAATCCAGAGGTTCAGCACTGTGGCGTACAACCTCCAAATCTAGTGCATTAACCATTCTGATAACTTGTTCTAAGGAGTAGTGCACACCATCAGTTGCAGAGGCAGATGTGTGTATTATTATCACATTGAAAGGTGATCGAGCACGGATTTGAGTCAAGGAGGTATCTGAAGTGGGTGAGACAGCACATGGGGAACATGGGAATGCTGGAGGGGTTTGTTGGCCAAGGATTCACAGCGTGGTGAAATTGATGGTGCTTGATGTTCATGTGGCAGCTGATGATCAGGGTTTTGACAAAGGGACCGACTGAAGGATTACTGAACCCATAGGAGAGCCTTGGGAACTTCTACGCACCTTGTAGACGTAATGTTAGAGATGATAGTCCAGGTCAACAGGCATGTAAGAAAGTCCAGTCTCTTGGTCAAATAGCAAGTACTGTAGTGTTGGAAATGTTCAGCGCTCCGTACCAGTGGTTGGACAATGTCAGTGCTAGCACAGGATCAAGGGTCAAATTCACGCCGAGGAATCAAGTTTGGGGAGAGAGATCTAGTAGCCAACAGAGGTGTCAAGGGCCTAGGAGAAGGGGATCGACACACTGAGGAGTCGACCAATTCTCCCTCAGATATGGAAGCAACGTGGACCTCAACCAGCTGGATGGACAGTACCAGGGAGGCAGGCTTCTCCACAGGTCGCTCATCTGATACAGTTGTCTTTTCAGAAGAGGATGGGATGGGGAATATTTATGCTTCCTTTTCTTGTCAGTTTTCTTTCCCTTTTCACAGATACCTTTTTAGAAGGATTAGAGGTAGACTTGGTCACAGCTTGGTCTTGTTCGAGCATCGACGTTTGGATTCAGGTCGACGTTTCACCCTTTTGTATAACAATGACTGCAGGTGGGAGAGCCAATTTTTTTCTGGCCTGAGGAGTGAAGACCCTACAGTGGGCACATTCTGCATGTTATGCCCCTTGCTCAGGCAGAGGAAATGAGTGTGTTTTTCTTGTCAAGGGATTTCCACGCCACATTCCTTACATCATTTCAACAACATAGACTAAGAAGCCAAATTACTGATCCAAAGTCAGTCTGTTGCAGAGAGAACAATGTCCAAATCACCATACAGAACAGTCAAACCAAATCAATACGAGCAAAATCTCTATGACAATATAAAAATGTGATAAAAAAAGCCAAAAGCCAAAATCCAAACTGAAATCAGAGACCATTAAATTCAAATTCAAAGAGCGATTCAAAGAATCAGTTCCTTCGATGCTGCTAGCGCGGCGGACAAAAAAGAACTAAGGGAAAAGAATGTGAACACTAGGGGTATACTGTATATAGGGTGGGCAGAGCTACCACCAAAAAGTCCTCCCTAGCATTTCTAGAAGTCTCTGCACAGGTGAAGGCAACCCATTTGTGTGATTCACAGAGATCATTATGAAGAAACTTTGTTTCATGTAGAACATTGTTAATAATGTTTGAAATTACTTATAGACTATGTCTATAAAGTGTACATGAAACATAAATTATGTTTGTGTTTAGACTTGGGTCCCTTCTCCAAGATGTATCATTATGTATGTATATGCAAATACAAGTACATTATTTCAAAATGCAAAAATGACTAAATAAATAAATAAATAAATGAGACCACTTCTGACCCAAAGCGTTTCAGATACGGGAAACTCAGTGTATATATCCAAATACACTGCTAGTCTAGCTGTTAAGATGGTGACAATTTCCAAATATCATTCTCATTCCCGTGTTTTGCAGCAGTTTGCATTTCTCTTCAGTATAGAATATACTCATAATTTAGCTTGTAGAAAATAAAGCCTTTATATTTTTAAATTACATGAACTTGCCAAATAGAAAAATTTTCTCATAAAAAATTCCCTCCCAAAAACCCTAAGAGCTTTGGCAAATTTCAGCTATCTTTTCTAAATGCCACACTAAGAGCTCTGTAGTAAAATGGTTAAATGACTCAAATCTGAAGATGCCTACAGTTCAGAACTGTATGTATTTGAAACTGGAGAAAAACTCTGTCCCCAAGTAACCTGCACTCTATGGCACTGGGAATAAAATTCTACAATTTAAGTAATGCAAATTAAGCAAACCTAAGTGATGATCTGCAATTCTAGATATTTTGCTGTTTTATATAATGGATGCTGGCTTTGACTAAATTGGATAGGGCACTGCTCTTCTTGTTTCTGAGATTCTGACATCTTTGTACCTATCCATTTGAAAATACAAATGCAGTTCTTCCCATGGAGATTTTTCTGTTGTTTCTCTGCTTTCCTGTGGAATAACCCACAGTTCAACCCAACATCTGTTGAATTGACATTGCAATATGCTGCTTTAATCTGAACAGTGCAAAGACCTTGGAAAGATTGTTAGCATGTCACTACAAGAAACTCGCAATAGCAAGATGACCATTCAGAGTCTACTGAAGGGGAAATGGTTCAGTTACCTGTCTGTTGTTTCTAAGAGTTTCTGCACTATTAGTTCAAATGATGAAGATAAGCAGTATGTTGCAGGCTCCTCCTGATCATCAGCCACATCAGCAGCTTCATAAGCAGCTTCTGCCAAACTAGAGAAAGCCTGAAAGACAGTAGATGCCAACAACTTAGACAGAGCTCATCATGTCAGGAAGATGGATCTGCTTATATGCTATCATTTCTACTATGGACCACCAACCCCCTATGTTTGATTCCAATTCCTTGGACCTGTCCTTATTTTCTCCCATTCCAATCATATAAGATGCATCGTAACAGCATTGTGAGAACAAAATCTCTCTGCAACATGCAACTACAGTTCTTCCTCCGTTCTTGTGGTCTTCAGACTTGCATCCCTTGCTTATACGTGAAGGACAAACGGCAGGAAAGAATGGAACGCATGTGTGCCTATATTCAAGCCAATGGGGTTTGAATGTAAGTGTAACTCCATTTTTGTGAGGGGGTCCAGAATGGCTCCCCAGCGAAAAAGAAGCGGCGACTATATAACGTTTTCCACACTTTTCCTTAAAAAACCAAACATTAAAGCATGCCACAAAAAAGGACCATGTCTTACCCAGCAAACATTGGAGGCTACTCTTGGCTCTGCACTCAAGCCTTCAATTAGACACTGCAACAGTGGAGCAAGGTAAATATTATTTATAGCTGCTTCAGGGAGAAGTTCGCAGATCCGACCCACAGTCCATGCAGTTGTGTCTCTGACCACTACGCTGGGGTCCTTCATTAACTCTATTAGGGTGGGCATAGCCTAAGAGAAAAGCAAGCAAATAAAAAATACACTTTTAATAGACTTTACAGGTAACATGTTTTCTCCACATTTTATAAATTTTAAAGGCAATAGATTAAAACCAATGTATTTTAATTAGTTTTCTGGCCACAAGGTACTGAGGTAGTTCCACCACATGGTGAAGCATTCTTCTTATGTCTCTCTAAACCACACTGAGAAGTAGTACTCCTCTACAACAAGAATTGAACTGCAATACTGAAAGACATTACATAGTGGTTAGGCTGAGACTGAGAGCAAGCAACTCCAGTTCAAATCCTTGCTCAATCAAGGAAACCCACAAGGCAATACCCCACCCTTCCACAATAAAAGCTTTTTTTAAATGCCCAAACAAAAAGACATGAAACAAATGCAGCACACAAAAACTAGTCAAGATCAAACAATTAATAACCTAACCAGACAAATTAAAAATTTGCTAAAAACAGACTTGGCTAAAAAGCAGAAGACAGGCATAGGTAAAAGGACAAAACAGACCACTCAAGGAAGGGACTAGATGTAGTCAGAGCCAAACCTCCAGCTCAGATGTTAACAATTGGACAAGATGGCTATGCAGGTAATGATCCTTGGATTCAAGTTATTTAGGGGTTTTAAAGATAATCACTTGCATTCCAGATTATGCTTGGAAATGAACCAGCAGTCAGCATAGTTCATGCACTCTCCCATATAACTCACAGGGTTGTTCTGAGAAGTGAGGCAAAGCCCATGCTCTAAGGTAAAACATCTACAATTAAAACATAGAATGACACAGAGGGAACCCTAAGCAGTGAGTTAGTGATTTACAGTAAAGATATGCATTCCTGCTTCTTCTTCTTCTTTTTTTTTTGGGGGGGGATCTTTTTTACTTTAAAAATACAGCCTATCTTTTAAGCAAAGTGGTTGTTTTCCAGTGCCTTTCCTTTTTGGCCAGTGGCACAAGCTAGGATAGCCTACTGGCAATTTTGCAAGTGAGAGCAAGAACATAGTTCTTCTGGCAAGGAAGCATGATAGGGAGCAGTTTGTTATCTGATTGATGACTGGAGTCAGTTAATCTTCCCTCACTTGTGATTTGCTTGCCACTCACTTGCGTAACCTCCAGACAGTTGAGTGGAAGTTCCTTCCAGCAGGGAAGGGTAAGCAAACTCCTATGTCTTTTTTGTTCTGTAGCTAATGAGTAGAGTTGGCATGAGGTTCTTTTCTGGGAAAGAAGTAGAGATGCAGCCATCTAGTACCTCCTGCCCCTCTCAAATCCCACACCAACATATTTACTTCACAAACTGGAGTTTTACACTTCCGAACAAAAAATAAAGGCAACATGTCCAATATTTCTACTTGCTGTGCTAGCTCATATATGACTCTAACCAAATCCATCACTCCATAAAAAGGGCACTCCCTCACCTGAATGACAAGGGGTTTGAGCTGGTTGGGCTCTGGTCCTTCCAAAATACACCCAAATGCCATGACAGCAGCATCTCGGTATCGCCAGTCAGGATTCTTTATGTGTTCTTTGATGAAGGGCAGAACATGAGGGACAATGTCATCTTCACAACAGGTAGCTAAGAGCATGAGACAGACACCAGCAGCTTTGCAGGGGTTCCAGTCATCGTCATCATCATTCTCATCCTAAGTGGGGTCAAGATGGGGAGAAAGCACCCAAGTCAGCCTCTCTTTGCACATAGCCTGTACAATTAGGGTCCTTTTACTCTGTAGCCCTGGAGATAACACATACATAGAACTGTGTTTTACCAGTATAAATGGGTAGTTATTCAGTTACTATCTTATGCAAAATACAAATATTTTTGATACCACAGATTCTCATTTCTTGTGCAGTAAAATTCACAGCAAAGACCCTAGAGCATGGTAGCCTACTTGGACCTTTTGGTCCAGACGTCCCTACCTGGACCGAAAGGGCATTGAAGCAGTGGTACATGCACTGGTAATCTCTTGTCTTGATTTCTGTAATGTGCTCTACATGGGGCTACCCTTGTGCCAAGTTTGGAAGCTTCAACTGACCCAAAATATGGTAGCCAGATTGGTCATTGGTTCTTCCAGGTTTGACCACATAACACCTGTGTTAAAATCTCTTCACTGGCTGCTGATCAGCTTCTGGGCGCAGTACAAGGTGTCGGTTATTACCTTTAAAGCCCTACATGGCTTGGACCTGAGTTACTTGCAGGAATGCCTCTCCCTATATAATCTGTGCTGCACACTCAGAACATCTGGGAAGCAGTTACTGGAACTACAAACACCTAGACTAGTAACAACTTCCCAAAAAAACTTTCACAGCTGCTGCCTCAAAATTGTGGAATAGCCTCCTGGAAGAAATCCATCTTATTACCTCCTTGGATGCTTTCAAGAGGGTAATTAAGACAGATGTCTTCTGGCGGGCATACCCACCTAATCTCATATAAGAGATAACTGCTCCACTCCTCCGACTATGATTGTTCTGTAATCCATTATTGCCAGAGTTGGTTTTTTAACTAAAATTAATATTGTTGTTGTGTTTTATTGATTGCTTTACATATGTATTTTAGGTTGTAATCCCACCTCGATCCAACTGGGAGGCAGAAAATATAAATAAACTATTATTATTATTTATTAAAAGGATTTCTTTGAAAGCAAGATGATGCACAGCAACCCTGCATTACCTCTTGGCTCAATCCTGAAACAGTTCATGCTACAGAGATCAGTTCTGGTTTGGTGGAAGAAAAAACAGACATTCCCTCATCAGAAAATTTCTATGTTTTGAGCCTCAGGAGTACAAATGCTGTTGAAGCTTTATTTGAACCAAAGACCCCATGACACATAAAACAACCAAACCCTGTTAAACCTTTAAAATATCCAGGTGTGCTGGTTTGATACAATAAAGTTAGCAAGCACAGGACTGGCCTCTGGAGACGTTGGTGGTACTTCCTAACTCTGACCTCAGCAGAGTGTCATCTAAACAGCCTGCCTCTTAGGGAATGAAGCAGAGTGGACACAAGACATTCTGGATCAATGCATGGTTTGGTGGTGAAAGAAGTATTTAACATCAGACTGGAAAGGAAGTGGATTTAAATGTGGGGTTTGGTGGGGAAAGGATGTTTTTATTGTACTGACCCATATGTAAGTCAACCTTGGATTTTAGGGTCAATTTTTGAGCATACATTGGTTTTGGGAAAGTCACAGACTCTCAGTCTCAGAGAAAGGTAAAGGCAAACTGCCACTAAATAAATCTTGCTAAAAAATGCCAAGGTAAGTCTACCTTGGGGTTACCGTAAGTTGGAAACAACCTGAAGGACACAACAATTACAGAAGTTCTAAATGTACTAATGATATTAAAAGTACATACAAGCTGAAAAGACCCTTTTTCTACCAACAAGCAACTACCATTTGAACATCTTGAGACATGCCTCTTATTTCTCCACTGAATCGAAGTAGTGGCAAAAAAGTAGTGAGAATGATACACTATTTATCATTAAGGTGAATAGTTTCATGTCATAAATTGCCAGAAATATTTCAGAGCCCCTGTACAATAAAAATTACAGTAGAAGACAGCAAATTATAGGGAATACCAATTTATTAAAATGTTACCTTTCTCAACAGAACTGGACTATGTTCCAGGTCTGTTCTCCAACTTCTCACAGGAATTACTACATATCATGGAACTCCTTCATCTGAAGACTGTTGTATGTGTGTGCACACACATACATAGAGCTTACCTGCTTGGTCAGTGTCTGTGTGAGAATTGGGACAAGATACTGTAGTGCACCCTTAGCATAGAATTTGCTAGTATGCTCTGGAGGTCTTCCTTGCTCAGCGGCCTAGAAAAGAAAATACTCATTTCCATTAGGGTCTCTTCCAATTCAACAACAACAACAACAATAATTTATTTATTTATTTATATACCGCCCTTCTTGAAATCAGGGAGGTGTACAACAGGAAAACATACAATAATACAACATACGATAATACTAAAAACACATTAAAACCAATGCAATAAAACAATAAAACTCGTGCCGGCTAACAGTGCTGACGAAGGAGGGGGGAAGGGAGGAAAGCAAATCTGGGGACAAGAGTCAGGGGTAGGCCTGCTCGAAAAAATAAGTATGATTCTATACACTTCTGAAAAAGATCTACCAATTTGACTCTTAAAGATTAAATACTTCAGAGAGGTTAACAGTGAAATGAGTTTCAAATATGCCCAGCTGTTAGAACACCTGTAAATACTGACAATAGCAACCCATCAGAGTCAGCATTATAGCTACTGTCTATCCCTACAGAGGTGATATTAAAATGATCTGCATTTGAATGCTAATGGAGCCTTCAGGATTCCAGAAAGTCTCAGAGCGTTTTATGGCTAGCATGTCGCACTGCTGATCCTGTCGAAGCCCTGGTCAACAGATGTAATCAAGACTTGACTGGAGCCCTGGTGGCGCAGTGGTTAAATGCCTGTACTGCAGCCATTCACTCGAAACCACAAGGTTGCGAGTTCAAGACCAGCAAAAGGGCCCAAGCTCGACTCAGGCTTGCATCCTTCCGAGGTCGCTAAAATGAGTACCCAGACTGTTGGGGGCAAATTAGCTTACTTGCTAATTAGCTTACTTGCTGTTCACCGCTATGATCTTTGGAATAGCGGTATATAAATAAAACATTATTTATATATATTATTTATTGACTAAAGCTATTGATAAAACTGGAGCAAAAACAGCAGCAGCAGTGCAGCTCCTAGGGCTCCCTGAGGGTGGCAGTGGCCTGGGGACCATCCCCCAATTCTTCAGCAGCAATCAACAACAATGGCAGCAGCGTAGTTTC
Organism: Sceloporus undulatus; assembly: GCF_019175285.1. Lineage (NCBI taxonomy): Eukaryota > Metazoa > Chordata > Lepidosauria > Squamata > Phrynosomatidae > Sceloporus > Sceloporus undulatus. Next base: position 92,543,316 of record NC_056527.1, on the reverse strand, counting down.
TGAGGTTTCCTGAGAGCAATGGTGGCCTTGAAACTGCCTCTTTAACCTTCCAGCAACAAGCAACAAAGGTAGCACAGCCACAGCTGTACCTACCAGGGTCACACTTCCCCTGAAAGACAGCACCCGCAGCTTGGGGGTGCTCCTGGATTCGTCGCTTCAACTGTCTTCTCAGATTGATGCAACAGCCAGGAGTGCCTGTTATCAGCTTCGGCTGATACGCCAGTTGCACCCCTACCAGGAGCAGCGGGACCTAGAAACGGTCGTACATGCTCCAATAACCTCTTGTCTTGATTTCTGCAACGCGCTCTACATGGGGCAACCTTTGTGCCACGTCCGCAAGCTGCAATTGATACAAAACATGGCAGCCAGACTGGTTGCCGGAAAATCCAAGTTCGACCATATTACACCTATTTTAAAATCACTACACTGGCTACCTATTAGCTTCCGGGCACAGTACAATGTGTTGGTTATCACCTACAAAGCCCTACATAGCCTGGGTCCAGTCTATTTGAAGGAACGCCTCCTCCCATACAATCCTTCCCACACACTCCGATCCTCTGGGGAAAACCTCTTACAATCTAGAAAGACCAGACTGGCAGTGACCTCCCGGAGGTCCTTCTCTGTCACCGCTCCAAAAACTTGGAATGACCTGCTGGAAGAGATTTGCCAATTATTCTCATTCAAGACTTTTAAAAAGGCGACAAAAACCTTTCTCTTCCGGCAGGCCTTCCCCAATTGATAATGTCCAGAATCAATCGAATCCCCCTCCTTAAGTGGTTTGTTTTTTAATTCTGATGTATTGTTATGTACTTTTTAACCATCTTTTACTGTTTATTTTTATAGTTGGGAGGGAGGGTTGGGGTCTTGTGGGGTTTGTTGTTTTTATTGTTGTATATTGTATTAACTTTGCTGTTACCCGCCTCGATCCTCAAAGCGGAAGAGGCGGGATATAAATAATAATAATAATAATAATAATAATAATAATAATTATTATTATTATTATTATTATTATTATTATTATTATTATTATTATTGAGGGTGGTGGTAGCCTGAAAACCACCACCCTCCAGCAGCAGAAAGAGAGATATTTGGACAATTTTAAAGACTATAAGCAAATACAAATTATAAACTCACAGATAAGACTTCTGGTTCAGCTGAACTACTGAGGATGGTGCGAGTTCTAACTCAGACACTCTGAATCCAATTCTAGTGCCTTCTGCAGTTCACTGTCATGGTTTTAATATTCATTTTACAGATGAAAATCACTCAGATAAGAGCTAACTTCGATGTCGTCATTACACCAGAAGCTGACAATGGGGGTGTCCAGGAACTTTGTGAGTAGGATTACACTGGATCAGTTTCAGTTTATGAGTACTGCAGATGTTGACAAACTGCTAGGAAAAGTAAGGAAGACAACCTGTCCCCCTCAATTCCTGTATGTCTTGGATGTTCAGGGAGAAGAACAACAAATAGCAATAGATATTGTTTGTGAGGTTTGGTCTCAGCATTTATAGGAAATATATGCATCACTTTAGTCAGAGTGGTGCATGGTGTTTCATCATGGACCAAAGACTACTGTACAACTGTACAAACTGTACTACATGGTTTGGAGAACATGTTATTCACAGGGCTTTAGCTCACCTCTGATGCCTCAATAGCAAGATCCATTTCTTCGTCACAGACATTTGACCAGAATTCAATCCCTTGCAAAGCCACCTCATCTATGTCGCTCTTCATGGCTTCAATTGTAATCTTTGGAAAAAGCAAAGTTGTTTGAAATCAAATTTCTCTTTTGCCCAGACAACATGCCCATTAAACTAAATTGCCATTCTAGACTCCTGGTCTTGAATACTCACAGCAAAAAGTGCAGGACCCATATATGTCTCCATGTACTGATAATAAAGAGACATAATCTTTACCAAGTTCTGTAAAGCAGCTACTCGCACCTAAACACAAGGAAAGAGATATTATTTTTTACAGAGGATTCAGAAAAGCAAGGAAGCTCACTGACATGTAGCACAATGGACACACAGCAAAGGCATGTGAGGTTTAGAATGTACAGTTGGCCCTTCCCTTACGCTGGGGATCTGTTTCGGACCCCGCCAAGGGAAATTCCACATAAGGTCAAGCCCCATTAGAAACAACGGGGCTTGTTCCCGTGGCACACACCCGGCACACCCCATTGTTTCTTCCGGGGCGCAAGAGAAGCCTTTCCGGTGCAGCTCCCAGCATCTGCTTCCCAATTCAAAATTAGAAAAGAATGAAAGAATGCAGAGAGAATTACTAAGCAGCTTGCACATTAAAGTGACTGAAAAAGAACCCTGCTATGCTATTTTAATTAAATGTCACTGTAACAAAAGACCTGTGACTTATTAACTATGAAATGCATCCGTACAAGTAGACCACAACTCCGACACTCCCAAGATAAAAAGCAGCAGTTACATCACCACCTCGAGCCTACTATTTTACCAGAATTAATTTGGGAACATACTAAAGGGGCTTGGAATACTATAAACCATCTCTGCCCAATGCCTTCCAGAATGCACCACCTTTAAGGACATATCCATAGGGCTGTTACTTGAAGCGTTTTCTACTACCGCTCAAGACATGATTGTCATAGGGCAATTTTTCACAAGAGTGCTTCACCACACAGGCAGAGTAGTAGTATTCCTTCAAGGCATTGCTTCTACTTCAAAATATCTGTGTTAATCAACCTTGATTACAAGTAGTATGTACAAACATGCACCAAGCTGAACTGTAACACATTAAGGATATGACTATTCAGTGAGCTAATAATCCTATCAAGTTGTGAATTCTGTATGCCTTCAAGTTGTTTCCAACTTACAGCAATCCTAAGGCGAACCTATCATGAGGTTTTCTTGGCAAGATTTCTTCAAAGGGGATTTGCCTTTGCCTTCATCTGAGGCTGAGAGTGTGTCACTTGTCCAAGGTCACCCAGTGGATTTCCATGGCTGAGCGGGGATTTGAATCTTGGTCTCCAGCATCACAGTTCAATGCTCAAACCACTGCACCATGCTAGCTCTCATCAAACACTGAGAAATTCACCAAACTGCTTTCAACTTCCAATCAGGTGCTGAATTCTTCAACATTTGACAAGATGACAGCTGACCAAGTGGTGTTGGTTGTAATCATAAACTTTATTTATATCCCACTTCCTCCCCAAACTAGGGAGTTTTATATAGTATGTATGCAACCTGCTGTAAGCTTCCTTGTGATCATCCAATCAAAATTAATGTTATCATGATGAATGGCTGCTTATATTCTTCATGTTTAAAAAAGCAATGGCAGTAAGTTTAACACCAGAGACCAAGGAGACTTATGTTAGTGCTCAATACAGCACAGTCCCATCTGGTCTTTTGGAACAAGAGACTTGTAAACAGTGTTATTATGAAGCCATGTCACCTAAATATCCTGTGTCTGACAGGAAGACACCAAGTAGTGTAATGACACGCCTACATATGCAGAAGGCAGCTGATTGTAAAACTTAAGTGTCAAATTAATGCAAAGAAGAATAATTGATTTATTAGCCACAGTATCTTAAAATGGAAGCATGAGAAAAATTATCAAATGCTGCTGACAAATAGAGAACACCGTACGGTAACTGGACCTTGGATTTATTCTTAAAGGTCAGTTAAGGCACTTAAACCTGGGGACAGAGTTCCTAGAGTTTAAACAACAATCATAAACAAGTAACAGATGTCCTGCCCTCTTCACAATTAAACTATCCTTCATCTCTTCCTGAGATTTCTCAATTCCAATTATTGCCTTCTCCTCCCAATTGCTTGTTTCTCGGTTATCTTTCATGTAGCTTTAGCCTGACCCTTGGGGAGTCAATCTGTTCCATGGTGGTCTGATCATCTCTTCTGAACTGTCCTCCTAACTAAAACCTCCTTCCAAAATGACCCCTCTCTTTTTCTCTTCTGTGTTTCTCCATCAACTACACTTTTTCCAATGATCACTTTATGACAGTCCCCTAACACAGTTAACAGCTTGTAATGGCATTTCCTCTTCCCATTACTGCATGTCGTTGGCCACTGATACCCTATTTATCCTGTCACAACCGTTAAATTGCTCTTAACCTACTTGCCATGCAGATGCCACTTGAAAGTGATTACCACTGGAGACAGAATATTGGGCTACAAGAAAATCATTTCTGACATATCTACATCATGTTTATGACTGAAATCAGGGTATATCATATTGTTTCTCTGTATAACGCTGGGGAAAATCATCTGTTTGTTTATTTGTTTAATTTCAATGCTGTCTTTCTTCCAGAAAGGGACCCAAGGTGGATCATAAAATAAAACTAAAAATTAAATAAAGGTTGCACACCTTGCTTTCCAAATCTGAGATGCTCTGGTCATATCCCCTCCTGCTTGTTACAACTCCCTTTTGCTGAACCTACCCAGATTACTGATGCTACTAATATCCACAAAACCAATAATGAAATGATTCACATATCTCATTGCTCACTGAGATGTAAATCTGCATCTCAAATCTTTATGCTGACTTCTCTCTCTTTCTGAATCAAGCATCGGTTCCTATTGTTAGCTTTAGAAGTCGTCCCCCCCCCCGTTTCTCCCAACAACGCTCTTTCTCCTTTAAATCCCTATCTGGGATCCTTGATCCTTTCAGCTGCTCTCAAAGGACTTTGCCCAATTTTTTCTCTGCCCAGCTAGAACTCTTTCCTGAACAAATTATTATTCCCCCTTTCATTAAACCCCACTCAAAACTCATGTTTTCTTTCAGGTGTTTGGCTAACCTGTATGCTTCAATCCTAACCATAACTAAATTTCTTCTGTTTATCATCCCTCCCCACCACATCCTGCCAGGATTAGGATCAAACAGTTTTATTTCATTTTCATAAACTGCTGTCCGTCCTGTATGAAGTACTGTCTACAAAAAGGATTCTTTTATTCAAGTTTATGGGAATCTCTCAACCTCTATTTGCTCCCGAGATGAGTCTTGTACCAAGAGCATTATCACTTGCTGTAACTTTTACAAAACATTTATGACTTACTTACCCTTGTATCTGGACACTGTGTTGCTTCACAGACTACTTGCATAATAAAGTGCCTTTCAGACTGGACATGTGGGGTAGAGAGAAAGAGAAATACAGAATTAGAAGCATAAATTGCAAAGCTTACTAATTATAAGGATGGTTCCAGTTAAATAAAGCTAGTAAAGAGTCTACATAATGCTGCTAAAATCCTAGCTATCTCAGCCTTCAATTAAAAAAATAGTTCCCAAAACAATGGCCAGAATTCTCTTGAGAAATATAGACAATGGCCAGATGGGGCTCAAGCTCCTGTTTGCTTGGAGCAGAAAGGTCCATCACCTACTGTGAACTTTGTCTTGTAATGGGATAGCAATTATTTCCACTTGTAAGGACTAAAGTTTCACCTTAACTCTTTCATCACAGTATTAATCTGCTACTGGATCTATGTTGCCTTTACATTTTACCATCTTATGAAAGCATCTCTGCCAGGCTCTTTAATTTATTACATTCTCTGCTACTTCAACTTTATATTAATTATTTTAGTGCTTTTAACTCCTCCTTTTCTAATGAATTATGGCTACTCATTTCATCTGAATGAAGAGTCATGTCTCACATTAGCTAGTTAGCTTAAACCAGCTTTGTAACTCTGGTCTGAAGTTGTTTTATTTTGAAACCACTGTTAAATTACTGCTTGGACAAAATGGAAAGCACTGGGTAACTAAAGCATAACGCTTTGGAATTCTTGACAGGGAGAAAGACATGAAAGCCCAGTGTCTGCTGCAAAGCTTATGGACATTTAGATAAACCATTGTTTATAGTGATGTGTAAAAAGCAGCCAATATACTTAACATTTTCAGTTCTCCAGCTTATAATACTGCTGAACAAGACACCCACTACTAAATGAAAGTTTACTGAACTATCAACTGTGTCATTAGTATACACTTCACCACAATAAATGTTGATACTGACCAATAAGCTGTATGAGGCCCAGCAAGTAGTATTAGAATAGGTAACTGTTGTTCTTTGCTTGGTCACATGGGAACTCACATAAATGGATCGATCTTCTAACAGCAGAGCCTCATTTGGAACTTTCTAGGAAAGCTGCTTTCTGGTGGGCTCCCCACCCCCCATTTCTACTGTGGATGCTCCAGAACATCCAATTATTTTCCTTGGTTCTCTTTTATCTGCTACATGAGTGGAAGGTGGTGAAAAGCCTATCAAAATCTACTCATCCCTATAAGGTTCCAAACAAGGCTCTCTGCAGACACAAGACCCATTTGTGAGAGTTGGATACCATAAAGAATTCATCAAAATGCTCCAACACAGATACACACACAAAGTTTCATCTGCAACATCTTTTGAATGAACACAAAAGACTAGATCCTATTGTTACTCACAAATAGAGAAGACTCGCTGAATCAATGACTCTTATGTATATATTTATTTACCAAGTTGTCAATGATTCAATGGGTCTATTCTAGTTGGTACTAAAATTGATTTAGGCCTGTAGACAATGACATTCTACCATTTTTGTTTCTTTTCTCACTCAACCATTTTAGTTTATTTTTAAATAAAAAGCAGTACATAAAGTTTCAAAATCAAAGAAAACCCCTGTTTAAAAAGAAACTTCTCATTAGTCAAAATCAGAAGCTAGCTACAGTACTAAGTTCCAGTACAAAAATATTTAAGGATCCACTATTGTTTCCAAGAACACTGCAGCTGTTTTCCTTCTGGGAGCCTCTAACCCAAGGGTGGGTCACTGCCAGGGATGGTGGGGCCACACTGATCTCCTGCAGGACACTGTCTATATTAAAATTTGGTCTACATTGTTATGAAACTGTAAAAGATTACTACCATGAACTGCCGAGATTCGAAATCCTGAGAAACATTGTGGAAGTGACTAAAAAACATGCAAACATACACTGTATACTTGTTGAGAAATTTTGGTAATGTTATAAAACTATTACATAGGCTGCATCTTCACTGCAGAAACAATCTAGTTTGATACTACTTTAACTACCATGGCTCAATACTATGAAATTCTGGGAATTGTAGTTTGTTGTGGCACCAGAACTAACAGAGATGGCTAAATGCCTCCCAAAACTACAATTCCCAGAATTCCATAGCACTGAGCCATGGTAGTTACAATAGTTCAAACTGGATTATTTTTGCAGTATGGAGGCAAACAGAGTCAATTCAATGCTCATGCAGGAATTCATTCTACTAGCAACATCACACCAGAAAATGGAAAGAGCATACAAACGAAGCTTTGGAACAGACTGGTTAAGAAGCTAACTGCAGGCCCAGCATACTCATGAAACTGCCTTATTTCCTGTGTACTTAAGTTATCTCCAATAAGGACATGCAAGGTAGTGTGCGCCACGATAGCTCACAGCTCCAAGCTGCTTCTACCAGAATTGCCCAATTCCCTCTGGTAGATTTAGCTAAGTCAGTTTAAAGTCATCATTTGTGTTTTTTTTTTTTGCTTGAGTTCTTGTTTATAGTTGATTTAACATTCGTTCTCAACTACAATAGGAGCTTGCTGTACAAAAGCCTACCCCTAGCACAGACAAATTCAAGTCTCAGCAGAAATGGGAGTGCATCAGAACTCAGCGTGGTGCATGATTTCTCATCACAGACCATGAATTTATTTTATGTCCCCATTGGCTTCTTTTTTTACAGCCTCTCCTTGTGCCATCCTATTTGCCCACTTACCTCTTTGTCAAAGTTTGCTTTGGTGAATTCCAAAGAATTCAGGAGAGCATTGGTAGCTGCTAGCTTTACATTATTACTTGGCTCTTCTTTCCTCATGCCCTGGATAATGGCTGTCAAGATCTCATTGGATTTGTCCTGAAGTTGTTCTGGGTCCTGATACAGAAATAAAAGATAAAGTACATGAGTAGCAGTTTAGTCTCCAATATGACACCAGAATAATAACGATGGCAAGTGGGGAGTCTTTGAAGATCACCACAAGCATGGAGGTGTCTCACTCATACAACAACTGGATATCAAACATACAAGAGCCAGAGCCTAACACTATTTGCACACAATACTCTTAAGCATCACTGAAAAATTTACCTTGCTACTTAGGGACAGTTATATGTTAGCTCTTTTAGAGAACACATATGATAATCCTTGAGCATTTATGTTCCCCAAAGAGACCTTATCATTGAAAACAGTGATACAACACAAGAAGAGGAACAAAACAGAATGTACAGCAAGAGGATGACCACAATACTAGGCATAATGGAATGAAACAGAAAATGGATCAGAAAGACAAGACTTAGATCCCCAGGAATGTTTTTTAAAATCTTCCATCTTCTCTACTGTACTCCTATGGAATACCCAAACACCCAGAACCTTCTGAATGAGGCTTCCTTCATAACAGAGGTGTCACAGGTCATATGATCCACAGATTGCTCATATAACATTACATAAGATATATTAATTGTCAATAGAAACAACTTCAAACAAGATGCAATCAACTGGAGGATATTTTTCTACTCGTCTGTTTCACCATGGTGATTTTTTTTTCATCCCTCCCCAGTAGGCAGCTGAATTTCTGATGAAGGACTAGCCTGCGTTCATCCTCAAAAGGAGTGGGAAATTATGGAAAATAGAAGCAATTATGCATATATCTTGTTCCTCATACTTAAAGCTTCTGAAAAAGAACCAGTGCGCAACCTTCACTTTGTGCCTTCAATAAGTTGTAGGTGATCACAACATCTACCAATTCAACAATTAAGGTATTAAGAGTAGGAGAAAAATAAACAGGTTCATGAAGAAAAAAAGTACAGTAAATGCAGACTCAGGAAATAGGACTTACAATATCCTGACAGATGTAGCCAATCGCCTCCAATGTTGACTCTTTCATATGCTCTGTGCTGTGCTGATTTGTAACATTAGCTACCAGCTGAGGAATAAGTTCAGGCCACTGATTCATGGGGATTTCTGCACAGGCGATGCCAGCAACGCACTGTGATGCTGAGCTGGGCCTGTAGGTTTCTGTACCCAAGGTCTGCAAAACCTGCAAAGAAAAGGGGAATGGACTGATATACCAATAGGTAAGAATAACACACAAGGAACATGAGTGGCCCTAGGCAGCAGACTATAAAGTAGACCGCTTTCAATTATATGACAGGCTCTCAAAAATATTCCTAAGAAGCCTTTACAATCTTGACTTGCAGAAATTTGACCTTTTTTTTTATTTGGGAGTTGGAAGGACAAGTAAGGACCAAGTCTTTGAAACATATAGAAGCACAATGCACAATCACTACAGAGAGACGGGGAAAGCTTGTTTGGACAAGTTAGCAAGACAGTGAAGGAAAAATAAAAGTACTAGGGCTTTACATACATAATTCTTGACTTCTCGACGAGCATTGGCATCTATTGCAAGCCATCTCTGCTGGTGCTGGGCCTTTACGTCAGGGTCTTTAGACGTCAGGGAGTTTTTGATCTGCAAACCAGCTGCAACTCTGGCAACCTGGCTGTTTCCTGGGTTTGCCAGCACTCTGGACAGTTCCACAAGGAAAGTAGGCTGGTTAAAAAAGAGAGAGTGAGGTGGAAACACTTTACTAACCCATACCAGCTATTTCCTTCTCTCAAGAGAAGGAAGTACATCTGAATTCCAAATTTTACATGGATTTATTTCTTACTGAATTTAAGGGTCAAAAACTAATAATGATTGATTGAATCATCTCAGTTCTTCAACCTAAGCATTTACATGTTTTTATATCTTAATAGCTACTTCTTCTTGCTACTCCTTCATGCCACAAACCAGGACAAACTGCTTTACTTCGGGTAATTTAACAACTCCACGCCAAGCTCGAACATCAACCCAATTTAGCCCACTGCACCAATTTTCATATTTTTCAATGATCCGAGATTATTCAAGCCCAAGCCATTTTGGACTCTGCTTCAGGCAGCTGAAAGGAGCATAGAGATCCAAAAACTTCCAGCCCTTGAGAAAGCACTAACTACCACACACGTCACTGTAACCCATGGTGGCAAGGCCCAATGACAGAAACAAGCAGAATCTGGAGCACCACCAATGTCTCCTTACTGTTCTTTAAAAACTGTGCTCAGGCCATTGCTGATCACACAAACACCACTTCCATGATCTACTCCATGTCATAGTTAAACCAAATTCACCCTGCTGCACACATGGACCAGCTACAAATCCATCCATTGCTTAAGTCTCTACATCAGTTCTAAAGTGGAATTAATCCAGTTCTAAACTGGAATATATGAAAGCCCATGGTAAAATAAGACGTAAAGGTGCTGCTAGATGCCTTCACCCTGCTTTTTCTTTCCTTCCTTTTACATTTCACCATTCTGGTTCAAATTATTCCCCTTTCCCACTCTCAGTGTCCTTCTCATATTTCATTCTAAATAGTGCTTCATGTTCACACAGGCAAATGTTATTTTAAACTGTTAGGGAAAATATTTGATTATATATATATATATATATATAGAGAGAGAGAGAGAGAGAGAGAGAGAGAGAGGGAGAGATGATCAAAATACAAACCAGGCATGTACAACTTGCTACAAGGCTGGGTATGACACATGCAACCTGTAGAAACACTATACCATGGGATTCTTGACATTTGAATAGAATTCCAACTACGCAAAACCCCAAAATTACTTCTTTGGACTCATTTCTGAAGTTTATGCAATTTTTGGGTCATCTAAGACCACCTCCCCCCCAAATAATAAAGTACGCCATGTTAATGGATAATGGTGAGGCTTGTGATCTTCACATACAAAGTGATACTATGCATAAAGAAATTAAAAGTTAATCGTTCTGTTTCCTTGTATCAGTAAGGGTTAAATATGCTTCCCTATTACAATATTTTAAAACTTCAAATGCATGGAAGTGACTCGCAGAGGTTTTGAGAGCAGTTGATCGGGCAAATTACACCAATGTTGTTCTGTGTATTTCCACATGTCCAGCTAATAAAGAAATTGTGTAAAGTCACCAAATGGTCTAATGCATGTTAACAGAATCGCCCCATTTTAAACAAAGACTGCTCTGCAAAAATCTTGTCAGAGTGACAGGGTGCAAAGGGCAATTTGCTCAAGAGCACCTGACAGATTTCAAGATCATCTTTACTTTCAGTTACACTAGGATATATTGGCATGGCAGCTATGAAATAACTTCCACTATTAATGCATGCAGAGAAAATGTGAAAGGAAAAAAGAAGAAAAGGTGCTGAGTGCTGAGTTTAGGTATCAGGTAAGTTTCACTTATTTAGCCTAGATGTGTTAAGACTGAGAACGAACAAGTCAAATGCTTTACAGTACGGTGATGCTTAATTAAGATCTGCACGCCAATTTGACAGAAATCGATAGGCAATAAAGAAATAGCAAGAATCTTAATATGCCAGCATTGGAAACATGGATGCTTGGATATATGCATAAAGATGCTAAGTGACTGATGAGCAGGATTTATTTAGGCCTTCTCATGCCAATCACAAAGTGCTTTTAAAAATCTCTTAAATTCAAGCAGAAGATTGTTGTATGATGTAGAGGGCTGCTACTGGAGAAGCACAAACCCAACGTTTCTCTCTACAACTGGATCCTATTGCGCAGCTTTGTGAATGCTAGTTTTCCCTTATTTACATAGCCCCTAGCTATCAAGGGCTCATAGCAAATATGAGATAATGAAACAGAAACCCATTTTCCAGTTCTCCTTCAACAGCTCTGTTTCAATTCCTACATAAAATCCAGCTCAATATGCAATATTCTTACATTACCTTATATCCTGTCCTTTCCTCCAGGAAGAAGACCAGGATGATCTTCATTGTTTATTCCAAATGGTTCAAAAATGTGGCAGCCCATGCACCACCACACTGAGTAAAGATATGTTTATGTTACACCTTCCCACAACCTTGTGTAAAAGGTACGGAGATCAGAACTACACACTGCCCTGATGACAGATGCATCTGAAACCACTATCTGCCAAGGTAAAGGGTTTCAGGAGGGGCAAAGTGTTCCTTATTCTCTTTTGTTACTCAAGTCTCAGACAACTACCTCTCAGAGGGCAAAAGTATGGGATGGAACAGCTAAAAAACTGTAGAAAGAGTAATCTGAAATGTAATAGCCACCTCACAGTATGTTGCTCTGCCCTACTCCCCCCACAATTTTAACTGTACACTGAATTCTCTAGGAATCCATTCATATGTTTTATGATACAAAAGTGAAAGCTTAGTGCTATCTATTGGCAAGGTAGGCTTCTAAACATTTGTGACACTAAAATACCCACACCTATGAATAGTAGCTGCTTTTCAGATTTTTTCAAGCACTCATAAATAGCAGATATGTTGCTGCACAAGGAATTTTATTTCAAATCATCGGTCAGCCAAGAAGCTCAGTGGTTGATCTTTACCTATCATTTCTGGAAGGAAGGAGGGTCCATTAAAGTGTGACAAAGCTATTAAAAACTGATACTAGCTTCCAGGAATCTTATGGGGTTTTTTGCAACCTGGTCAGAACATCTGAAGAAGGCAGAGAGATTCCAAGGCAATTCATCCTTCATTGTTAGTTCATGCTGGTTTCTGCATTCACATGTAAGATTTTCAGAGCCAAAAGCACCACATGAAGTGGATTACAGTGTGGTGAACATACTGACACACATTCTCTGCAAAGCACTTGACATTAGACTTCCTGACAAAAGAATCTTATTTCTGTATCAATAAGGTTTGAGACAAAGAAGAAAAATGTGCACCTATCAGTAAAAGGGCATGTATGAGGTTATAGACTCTACACCTGCTTGGCTTAGCTTTCCAAGAAAAGCAAAATGCAGATACCGTGAGCAGAAAGACAACTGGAGAGAGCCTGTTTGGCTACGCATGCATGAACTAAAGGTTTTGCAGCAATGGTGCAATTGTTGTGACAGCCTTTGCTCTGTATCCCACTCTTACTTAAGTGGGGGGAAAGTGCATCAAGACCTTTGTAAGGAACAAGTTTATGTGGCTGTCAACTGATATTTTAATGTAACCCACAGAACATGATCCTGAAAATTAAACACCAATGTGAAGAATGGGGAAAAAATACACAGTACTGAGTATTTTAACATCTAGCTCCAGATTTCCTGAATTGGTAATGGTTGAAAAGACCAGTGAAGCCTCTTCCAACCCTGTAATCCTGTTATTCAATAAAAACTAAGTTACAGAGTTGTCTGCTGGCATAGCCCTAAGCAGATATACATTCAGTCTACAAAGCAAATGTAATACACAACGTGCAATTCCCTTATGTTTCTTCATCACCCTAAGAAAAGGGTTACATTGAATAGGAAACTGTCTTTCACAGACAGGCCATTTGTCCACCTAGCTTAATACTGTTGGTGCTAACCTGTAGTGGCTCTCCACGCTTTCAGTGTTTCCTAGATCTACTTATGAGATTCCAGGGAAGAAACTGGGACCATTTTGAAAGTAAAGCACCTAAACTTCCACTGAACTCTACTCTCCATGATGTCATTTCTATGCATTGTGGAATCCCACAGACCTTAAAAGGCATGCGCCTAGGAATAAAGTAAATGATCAATTCATCTCTGTTCTTTGGAAGAGAGCTACCCATTAATTCAATATAAGCAGATGTTAAACTGATTTAATAAAATACACCAAACTGTTATGCATTCTGGAACAAAAGGAACTGAATTAACACTATATGTACTTTTACTTATGTATCTTATGAGCTTTTATTTCAAGTCTCAAGCTGTCCTGCTTAACATCTCTAACTCCCACTACCATAACTATTAGCTTTGCTCTAAAGCAGTGATACCCAAAACTCTGGTCCTCCGGGTGTTTTGGACCCCAGCTCCTAGGAGCCTCAGCCATCCATCTTGGCCAACGATCTGGGATTCTGGGAAATGAAGTCCCAAACTCCTTGGAAGGCCAGAGCTTGGGAATCACTGCTGTAAAGAGACGCAGGCCCAGCTCCATTGGGCCTGGTCTGACCTAAGAAGAAGAAGAGCCCTCCTTCCAGTCCATCTGGAAAGGGAGTAAAATGGGAGGCATGGGATGGCAGTGCTTAAACGAGAGGAAACGAAAGCAAGGAAGGCCAGCCTCGGAGCACTTAGGCTGCAAGGCCTGTTCCCAGCCTCCTCCTCCTGCTGCTGCCGGCTTCCCCACATGGCCGTCCCCCGCAGGCCCCATCCCTGCCTTTCCCTCCCCTCCATGCATGCAGCGCGGTGGCAGAGCCCAAGGTCCCTCCTCTTCCTTTTCCCTCCCGCGGGGCCGGCTCTCTTTCCCCATTGGCTGGCCAGGCTCCCGGGAGCGTCGCCATTGGCTGCCTCATTCAGTCTCCCCCCCCAGAAAGAGAGAAAGAAGGGGGGGACCCAGCCTAGAGTTGGGCTGCGCCCCTCTATGGCGCTTCGGCCTATGGGCTTTTTAAACACAGAGAGAGAGAGAGAGAGATACATAGAGAGAGGGAGGAAGGGAGGGAGGGAATCCCGCTTTGGCAGACCCCACCCAAGGCTCGCAGGAGCCCGGTTGTCCCCCCAGTCTTACCAGGTTCTCGATGGCCGCCTGCTCCAGGAACTTCTGAGCCGCTTCGAGCTCGGTGCAATCTGCAGGGCAAGGGGCAGAGGAAGGAGGGAAAAGAAGGGGGGCGATATGGGGGGAAGATATTTGGGGGAGAGGAAGGAGGTACATAGAGGGAAGAAATGTTGAAGGGAGAGGAAAGATATGGGGGGAAGAGTAAGGAGACAGATGGGGGAAAGGCATTTAGGGGAGGGGATATGTGAGGTGAAAGTGATGGGGGGGAGAGGGGAAGAAGGAGACATTAGTGACGACCCCAAAGCCTCACCCCATCAGACACCCTCCCCATCTAAACCCTCCTTCCTAAGCCAGGATACCCAAAACCCACTCTGGGCCCACGACCAACTCCAACTCCCAGAATTCCACAGCCTCGAAACAGACAAAGAGTTAAAGCGCCGCCAAAGCGGGCCAATCCTGGCAGAAGTGGAGGAAAGCTTGGCCCCGGGGCCTGATGCTAAGCGCCCTCGGGAAGGGAAAGAGAAAGGCGCCCCACCCTGCGCTCCACGAGGCCATGGAAGAGGCCAGAGCTGGCTCCCTCTCTCCCCGCCCTTGAACCGGACCCCATCCTCTCTTTAGGATCCCCCCTCTAATTCCTCACACTCCCCACCGCCTTCCCTTCCTCCAGACACGTGTAGCCACGCTTCCCCAGAAGGACTCCAACCGAGGAGGAGGAGGAGGCTGCTTTGTGCTTCGCCGCCGTCCCTCTCCCGGACCCCACGAAAGCCAAGCAGGGAGCAGGAGGGAGAACAAGCACCGCTTTGAACCCAGCGGGAAGCCCTCCTTCCCCAGCCCTCTCAGAGAGGCCGAGAAGGGGCCCTTCCTCTCGGGACCCCATCCGCCCTTCCCTCCGTCCGGGGCGGGCAGCCATTTCCCGAGGAAGAGGAGCCGCTTGGAGGGGAGGGCGAAGGGCCTCTTTACCTGGCGAGACCGTCTTCTCCAAGATAGTGATGAGCTCCATGGCGGAGGCGAGGCTGAGGTAAAACTCGGGAGGAAGGAAGGAAAGGGGGAAGGAGAGGGAGGGAAGAAGGAAGGAAGGGAGGGAGGAAAGAGAAGGGCCGGAGCCTGGCGACCACCTCCTCCTCCTCCTCCTCCGCCGCTTTCCTTTCCCGGCTTCTTCGGCTCCGGAAGTGGAGGCTCTTCCTCGCTCACTCGGGCGGGCGGTTTTATTTTATTTTCCTCCTTTTGCTTCTGCTTCTTCTTCTTCTTTCTCCTCCTCCCTCCTTCGCGCGCTCTTTTACTTCTATCGCCCTCGGTGCTGCTGCTGCTGCTTCTGCGGGGAGGCCCCACCCCCGACGGAAGTGATACTACTTCCCCTTGGAATATAAAAAGGGGAAAAATGTGGCGGCGGCGGAAGGAGAGGAGAATAAAAAAAGGCGCGCGCGGCGAGGTGAAGCTAAAGGGATGGGAAGGGAGGGGAGAGGGAGACCGCGAAAGGGCAGCGCGCATGCGCGCACGCCCCTCCCCACCTCTCTCTCTTTCCCGCCCTCTCTAAGGGAACGCTACCTCACCCTCCCTATTTCACAAAAGTACTGGCTTAAGGGAGTTCCGCCTTCAGGCACGTAACGTCCGTGCGGACGTAAGCGAGCGTGAGCACGCACGCAGCTCAGGACGTAGGAAGCGTTTAAAAGCCCCGCCCTCTTTTTTTTAAACCTCCACCGGCCGGCGGTTGTCTGTCTTCTGCAGCCCTCGCCCTCTGATTGGTCGGTTACGGCTCGAACTAGCCGTGACGTAATCAGAGCCGATTCCAGCGCAGCTTTTTTTTTCTCCCTCTACTACTTTCAAAATCTCTTTATGAGTGGCGTTTTTAGCTGAGAGGACGCCTCTCTAGGAATCTCTAGGTCCTCCAGTGCAACTCTGTGGTCGACATCTGACAGGCACTGATTGTAGAACTGCACTGGAAGAGCTACAGAGGCCCAGTGGAGTGTCCTCTCTAGGAATCTCTAGGGTCTTTCAGTGCAGTTTGGAGTTAAAGTTGACCATAGAGTTGCACTGGAGGACCTAGATATTCCTAGAGAGGACATATTAATCAAATCCGCAAAAATGGAGGGATGAGTGTATTTCAAATTAGAAGAGCGAGGTTTAATTGGAGAGAGCTTGGCCCCTTTAAAAGCTTGGGCATTTGGACTAAGAGAGGATTTATTCCTGAAGTAAATACTTTATAGAGTGGGAGTTTATAATAATAGGAAACTAGGTTTTTCTAAAAAAAAACCCTTTAAAAAACACTATTAATCCCGATGGATGAGGCTGGATTGAATGTGTGCAGTTTTTAAAGAGAAAGATGTTTTACTCTCCCCTTAGCTGCATCCACACTACAGGAATAATCCAGTTTGGCCCCACTTTAATTGCCCCGGCTCCATGCTGTGGAATTCTGGGAGTTTTAGTTTGTGGTGGCACTAGAGCTCTCTCAAAATCCTAAATCTGTCTTCATAAACTATAACTCCCCGGATTCAGAGGAACTACTCCCACCAGCCAACCAATCCATTTATACATCCAGCCTTCATGCTGTGGAGTTATACCCCCCCCCCCCCCAGCTCTGATGCCCGAACAAACTGCAACCCCCATAACTCTACAGCAGTTAAAGTGGGGTCAAGACAGATTATTTCTGTGGTGCAGATGCAGCCATTATGTGTAAGCTTTCCAAAAACAACAACAACCCAAAATTCAGATACGGTGAGCAGAAAGACAACAACAACTAAGGTTTTTGCAGCAATGGTGCAATTGCTGTGACAGTCTTTACTCTGTACCCCACTCTTACTTAAGTGGGGGGAAAGTGCATCAAGACCTTTGTAAGAAACACATTTATGCGACTGTCAACAGATATTTTCATGTGCTTTTCCCAATCTATTTGGGAAAGTTCATAGAATCATAGAGTTGGAAGAGACTGCAAGGGCCATCCAGTCCAATCCCTTGCCATGCAGGAAATCCCAATCAAAGCATCCCCAACAGATGGCCATCCAGCCTCTGTTTGAAGACCTTCAAGGAAGGAGACTCCACTACACTCCGAGGAAGGAGTGCATTCCACTGTCGAACAGCCCTCACTGTCAGGAAGCTCCTCCTAATGTTGAGGTGGAATCTCTTTTCCTGTAGTTTGCAGCCATTGCTCCACGTCCTATTCTCTGGAGCAGCATAAATCAAGCTTGCTCCATTCTCAATGTGACATCTCTTCAAATATTTAAACTGGGCAATCATATCACCTTTTAAACACCCCCAGCTCCCTATGTCGTTCCTCATAGGGCATGGTTTCCCTTCACCATTTTTGTCGCCCTCCTTTAGACACGCTCCAGTTTCTCAATGTCCTTTTTTTAATTGTGGTGCCCAGAATTGGACACAGTGAGGCCGACCAAAGCAGAACAGAGTGGCACTATTACTTCCCTAGACACTATACTTCTATTGATGCAGCCTAAATTAGCATTGGCCTTTTTAGCTGCCGCATCACAATGTTAACTCATGTTCAACTTGTGGTCTACTAGGACTCCTAGATCCGTTTCCCATGTAGACTCTTTAAGCCTGGTGTGCCCCATCCTATAGCTATGCATTTCATCTATACAATGTATTCATTTATGCAAAGTTGGAGATCTTTGAGCTGTTATTTAATTAAGAAAAGGGGTTAAGGATAGTGAAGAGAATTTAGTTAAAATGGAATTTATGTTAAGGGACTTAAACAGGGTAATGAGAAAGGAAATATAAGCCCAAAACCTTTAAAAAATGGGAATGGTAGAAAGGAAATAAAAGTTATTTGATTTGACTTTGCCGGAATCCAGGAAGTTTCTTATATTTGTTGGCGTTTCTGTGTGAATGTGATTGAATGTCTAGGTTAGATGTTTACTTTATTTTGTATGTTGCTTTGTTATATTGCCATGCTATTGATGTATGTGTGGTTGATATATGTATATGTGTATGTTTTTAATGCAACAAAAGTTTATTTTTTTTAAAAAAAAAGATATTTTAATATTAGCCACAGAACTTGATCCTGAAAATTAAACACCAATGGGAAGAATGGGACCAGAAATACACAGTACTGAGCATTTTAACATTTAGCTCCAGATTCTATAGCATGGAGCCATGGGAGTTAAACAGGCTTATATTGGGAGATACAGTCTTGTCCTACATTTGGATTTTAGCCATGTCTATGAGAAGCCCACAAGAAGATTGAATGCAGTACCTTCCTTCCACTTGTGTTCCTCAATAGCTGGTATAACAAAGACATATTGCCTCTGGCTCTGGAAGTAATATAAAACCCTCATCATTAGTAGCCACAGATAGCCTTATTTTCCATTAATTTTTCTTTTAAAGCTGAGCAAGAATTTCCTTTTACAGCTGTCAGTTAGCCATAAGTATGTGGCTGCAGCAAGTTATAAGTGCCTGAAGGAGTACTTTAATGAGTCCTGAATCTCACATCATTTAACTTCAGTGGATGAGACCAGGTTCCAGTATTAGGAAAGAGAGGTTGCAAATCTATTAATCTACCTTTTCTATCTTCTGCACTTCTATGATGTCCCTTCTTACCTTTTTTCTGAGCCAGAAAGCATCAGATGTTGCAGTTTTTCATCATGACAGAGTTCTTCAAGCTCCCTTTATCATTTCAGTTGCCTTTTTCTCTATCTTGTCAGGGGACTACAATCTTCTTTTTCAGGAGAGCTGACTAGAATTGTAGACAGTCTACCAAGTATGGTCCCACCATTTATATAGAGACAATACTGGCAGCTGTATTTTTTCCTCTTTCCTAATGAGCTTTAAGGCTCCATCCTCACTGCAGAAATAATCCAGTTTCACACCACATTAATTGACATGGCTCGATGCTATGGAATTCTGGGATTCGTAGTCTTGTGAGGCATGTAGCCTTCTCTGTCGGAGGGGTCTGGTGCCACAACAAAATAGTTTCCAAAATTCCATAGCATGGCAGTTTAAGTGGTGTCAAACCTGGGTTATTTTTGCAGTGTAGATGCAGCCTACCAAGGAATATTGTTGCCAGCTCTGACCCCATAAACATGAATGTGAAGCTAAAATCCAAATCCCAATCCCAATGTGCAGCATTGTACATTTGTTTACACTGCACCACATTTGCCATTAATGCCAAGTTTGAGGAGATCCCTTTGAAGTTCTTCACTGTCACTCTTTTTGTTATAATCCCCAACTAAGAACAAGTAGAGAGCCTGTGTTTTTATTTCATGATTGCCAAGTTTCCTCAGGATTTTGTTGGGGGACATTGCCACAAACCTTTTGAAAGCTAATGGGTGAACCATCACTATAGTGCCCCTATTTCACTATCCTCCCTCACACATTCAGAACAAAATGCACAGCTAAAATGTCCTAATTATGCTGCGTTATGATATGAAGTTTTAATATTTACAATTTTTAAGTTCCTTTGGTGATTCTTTGGGGGATAAACTGCAACCCAGAAAAAATAATTGTATAAATATAATATAGGAACTGGGTCATTTTTTTATATAGATTTGCTACTGCGTTGCTTCTGGAACTAAACATTTTGATTGCTGCTTCTTTAATACACTTGTGAACAGTAAAATGTCCTTTATTGAACAGTCTGTAACTTTCAATTCTATCGATTTCATCTTTTTAAGCATTCAGTATTGTCAGTTGCTCCTGTGTCATTTTTAGTACTACTTTGCTGTTTCACACCATTCTTTTGTGTGGCTTTGTTCTCAAACAGGTTCCTGGGAATTTGTGGGGAGGAGCTGAGGCATCCTTGTTACTAAAGGGTCACTGAGACATATTTTCCAAAGCAGAAAAAGGCAAATAACCTCACTCACAGATTCCTGAACTGAGCCTAGTCTCTGTCTTAATTTGAGAGTGAATGGGAGGCCATTCATAACACACATTTGAAAATAGGTGAGAAATACTAATGAAGTCTACTTTGTGAAAGTGGCAAGGATGGTGAAGAAAATATATCTCCCCCAGTAGCATTACATCTTTATCCATCTTTTTAAAAGATATGTTGAAGGCTGTTGCAAATTTGCACCCAAGGTACTCTCAAGCCCAACATGTGTGCTAACCATTTCCAAGACAAATTCACTTTATTTGCCTCAATTTACTATTTACTCGGTTTAGAATTTACTCAGTTACTAAATTTGCTACTCAGGGCACCGCTGTTTCTAGAATAGTGTCTAGTCCTATGCTGTGTGATTAACTGGTTTTTACATCCAGAGGATACGGAGATGTTTGGAAGAGTGGAGCATGACAATTCAAGTTTGTTCTTTAACTTCCATGGCTTATTATGACCAGCAGAAAGAAGATGGTTCCATGGATCCAGAGGATAAATGTGTATTTGTGAAAAGAAGTGGCTTAAAGCAGGTACTTGTGAGATCACATTTGAAGAAACCCTCCCTGCATGTTAAGGAATATAAAAAGATCCTGACAGTAAGCAATAGTCCCCTCTTAAATAAAGTACTTGGTTAGAATATTACTGTGCAACTGAAGATATTTGGGCTAAACTGATATAGATCAATTGGCCACTTGTTTTGTTTTGTTTTTAAATCAGCATTTCTGGGCTTGGTGTGGGTCCTAAAGCCTTAAATTAACAGTAACATAAGATGCTGCCGTATACTAGTCAAACTATTGTCAGCAGAGACTGACAGCTGCTCCACAGCAGTTCAGAGATATGTCTTTCTCAGTCCCATCCAGAGATGCCAAGGAATGAACCTAGGATTTTTTTTTAAATGCATTGTATGTGTTTCAGAATACATCGTCCAGGCTGCTACCTAATTCTAGAACTAGGTTTTGGCTCAGATTTAGACATGCAGAACAGCTTCCAAGACTGCAAGTGTTAGAAGATTATCTTAGAGAAATCTCATCCATTTTGGAATATGTTTTTAGAAGTTTTATTTGTAAGCTGCCTCGGGTCCCATTTGGGGAGAAAGGTGGGATAGAAATCAAATGAATAAATAATAAATTTTATTGAAAGTCTATGTAGAATTTTCAGAAATGAATGACATACTTTACAATATAGGAAGACATGTTTGGTATAGGCTACATTGCAAAAGTTGGCAACTATGGCCCTCCAGATGTTTTTGGTTAATTTCCATAATCCTTTACCATTGGCTATGGGGGCTATGGTGATGAAAGCTATACATCAAAAACATCTGAAGGCTACAGTTGTAAACCCTAGCCTAGAGGGACCAATTAATTTGATGTAATGTAAAGTAATAACAGTCTGCTGCCTAAATACCCTAAAGGCACCAGATCCAACCTGATCTTGAAATCTAAGCAGGGTCATCCCTGTTTAATATTTGGATGGGAATCTGCCAATGGATACCAGATACTGTTCATACTATTTCAGAGGAAGGAAGTGGAAAAACCACCTCTGAGTATTCCTTGCCTAAGAAAACTCTGTGAAATTCATAGGGTCACCATAAGTCAACAGGCAACACGAAGGTACATGCATACACAAAGTAAGGCCAAATCATCTTGACTCAAAACATAGCTCCCTCACATGTTGCCATTGGAAACACTTTAACAAAAGTTTAAAAATAAAGAGTAGCCTAGCATGCAAATGGCTGCCTTTCATCTTCTGATTATATACTCATCTTCAAAAAAGATTGGGGGGGGGGGGGGGGGGGAAGGAGAACCTCAGAGAAAAGAGGTAGGACAAGAATACTATCACTATGAAGGGGAACCACAAAAACCAGAAAACTAGAGAGACCAAAACCTTGGTGATAAGGGGAAGTTCCTCTGTACCAGTTTAAGGAAACGGAGATCACATCTAAAAGTAGATATAGGTTAAGAATGAACATCAAAGGTATGTATGTATTTGACAACAGTGCTGTACAAATGAAGAATTTGAGACTAAGTATAGAGATCCTGAGGATCTCAATTTAATTTTAAAAGTAATTAGGTTTTCAGGCTTTGAGACTAAAAAATATCAACTGAAACATTTATAGGTAATGCCTGGTGAAGAAAATGTTAAGGAAAAAGCTGGTTAACTGCTTAGAATACACATACCAAGGACATTGCTAGATTTGTAAGTCTGTTGCTTCCTTCAGATTCATTTTTCCCCCCAGGGCTTGCAGAAGAAAATGTGCACATCTACTTTGTCTGCATAATTTATAAAAGAATGTTGAGTCCCTCCTCTCAGATATTATTTGTAGTGTGTATTTTTAAGAATAGAGAAGTGTGAATTTATGCTATCAAGTGATGGTCTTTGGATGCCAGTCTTCAGTGAATTTCCATAATATGGCACACTGGAAAGATCTGCCAGTCTACCACATAAAATAGATGGAGAGATACTGGTGTAAAGCCTTCCAGGTACTGCCTATTTAGAAGAACAACAATAATGCTGCCGTCTATTTTTTATTGCAGTTCTTTGGGCCCAGACCATATATCATACATCCAGAACTCCAACGATGAGTTTCTGCTGAGGTAGGAATACAAAACAAAACAGCATATTGAATAGGGGGGGGGAGACTGACCCCACATCCCATCAGAACAAATTGGGAGTGCTTTCTAGGATCTATGTAAACTATGGGCCCGAACTGATGGCCTTTGAAAGCCATCAACTGGGTGGCTTCAGAGTGCAATGTTTTGACGCTGTATGTTATGAAGCTGCCCAGAAGTCAGGTGGCTTCATGACACTCTGGCGGTGTGGCATTTACATGCCACCACAGCATCACGAAGCCGCCACGCGGTTGCAGCAGGCCTGGCAAAGCCGGCTTTTCCCCTGCCAAAAAAGAAGACGTTATTCACATTATTATTATTATTATTCACTCCTTTTTGGGCTGGGTTCAAGACAGATTGGGGCCACAGCATGTTTGCCACGGCCCCAATCCATCTTCGGAAGGGGCAGTTCCAAGACGCTCCTGCTGTCCCATCCGTTCCCCCCCCCCCCCCCCCATGTTCAGAATATTCTCTCTTTTTGAGTCTTAACTTTCACCTTAACCTTAAGGGTAGTGCATCCATTATGCATGTTTCTCAGAACTATTTGTCAGCACAGAGTGTGCATGGTTTACAGATGAAAATCAGAGAAAAGAGTAGGGAGTATCCGTCAGCTGATTTTTCTTATAATAATGTGTAACCTAGGCTAATGCCACATGTTCTAGGATGACACCCAGTTATATTGCTTCCACTGAAAGGAAGCAAAGTTCCAGCAGCTGATCTATCCTTCCATAGAAAGCCACAAAAGTTCAACAGTTAAGAAGAACCTATATCTTAATAGTACCAGGTGTTAATTCTGTACTGCTCTGAGCTGTAAGATGGCAGAACTAAGTAGGTTAATCAATATGGTGATATGTTTGGTAGAGAAAATGTGTGTGTTGCACAACAAGCCACTTATTAGTTCCTTAGATTGTAGATATGAATTGAATCCTGTCTCTTTTTGGACTGATGGATGTACAAAGTCTATACAAGGCAAAGCAAGACCCTTCATCAGACTGTCCAGGAATGCTTCTTCTCTCCCATTAGGTATTACCTGTAGCATTAAACAGCAACTTAATAATACATAGTAACAAAATAAAGATCACAGAAGAGACAGAATGTTCCCTGAAATATTTAATTGATAATCTGACCCCTATATATTTCTGTGGAACAAGACTGCACAGCTTTCAACAAGCAATTATGGAGTAGGATGGTTGGGGGGGGGGAGAGCCATAACACATTAGCTACCTAGAACACTGCCTGAAAAAGAAACACTTTGATTCGAAGATACTTTTCCAGTAATTGAGGTTCGTAAATGGCGGGCACAGGACATTTTGGTACCTGAGATGTTAAATCCAGGTGAAGTTACTTCAATTTACATCCCACTGGAGTCAATGAAACAAACTAGTACTGATTTAACCAAAGTCCCATGGATTTCAGTGGGAACAAAGTGAAATTAACTTTAGATTTTTATACAATTCACTGCACAATCCTACATAAGCCCCACTGAAATGGAAAACCACTTCAGAATTTTACATACAGAAATTTGTATCTCCAATTATGTGCTGTCCTTAAAGGTCCAAAATTTTTCAACCTCCTCAATTTGTCTGATGGTAGGCCCACTTATGAGTGTGAACAGATATATTCCCAGATGCAGGTATAATTAAGAATAAGAAAGAAAATCAGTTTTGTACACCGATACCCATTAAAATTGTTTTACAGGATGGTGATAAAGCCAAAGCGATCTACAAAAATACCATTTTCCAGTTTTGCCAGCATACCACACCAAAACCAAGACTCTTCAGTTTCACATTGACTTTCCTTTTTATTAACGCCAACTAGTTTTAATTTTTTTCCTTTTGTTTTTCTTTTAAAACAATAGCACAAAATATGTTTCCAGGGAAGCAGTTTGACAGCTAGGATCTGATGACCTTCTCAAATAACAGTTAAAGCCACACCAAATATGAATTCCTTTTTAAAAAGGGTATTTTAAAAAAGGGAACTGTAAACATTTGTGGGAGGAGTGGTGTCATGTTTGAAATCTGGTTAGCAGGAACATGCTAGTCTGGTAAGCAACTGATGGCACACAACTTAGAATTTCATCATCATGCCAGCTAATACAAGTTTTAAGGCTTCTGAATCAAATTACCAAACATCACCAAAGAAAGGGGAATGGAAAGCTGCAGTCACAAGAAGTTTAGGGCAGTGTTTTGGTTTTTAAACTGAGCGAGTCTTTTAGTCAAACTACAGTGTTATGCTTAAAGGGGCCAGTCCTTACAGTGGCCCAGAAGAATCCAGTCACAGTACTATATGTTACTTGCATGCAATGGTGGGGTATAATTTAAAGAAAGATAGAAAAGGATGGTGTGAATTCTTTCAATGTGGCTGAGAAAGATGTTTCCATAAGATTTTGTAACCTCTAAGAAGGACACCAGCAAATGAAACCCAAAAGTTGAGGGAGAAAGACAGAACATTTTATTTCTCCCCTCCCAAGAGATAATGAGATGAGGGATTGGGAAGGACAGGATTCTTACAAGTGTTCAAATTTGAACCAAGATTGCAGGATGTCTCCCAGAAACCCCCGACTCAGTAATACACATTAGGTTATGCCAAGCTGTCTTTCACAACTGAACCATTCCACACAACAATACGTGTTTTTTGCCATCTTTTAGTGTGCTCTCTGGCGTGCTCAGAGGCGTTAACCCATTCCTGCCTTCAACCTGCCATATATTTTAACTTCCTTAGAAACCTCTGATTTCCTTGCTGCTTCTTTAATTTTTTTAGAAAAAGGGAGAGGGATGGTTAAAAAATCATTTATCAGTAAGTGTAAGGAAGGGGGTGTTAAATATTTTGACCACTGACAAAGGCTTAAGGAAGTTTCACAGTTTTGTTATGCTCTATTTTATTACTATTATATTTACAGGGTGGTTGGTTTTGTTTTTGTTTTTTGCTGAATTGTTGATAATTTTTAATAGAATTTAATTCTGGAGTGTGAGCAGGAACCAGTTAACTACATTCATTGTCCAATCCCCATTGGTTTGAGAAAAGACTCCAATTTCCTTGGCGTATTATTCAGCTGTTGGATAGCAGCTCCTCATCCTCGCACCGAGGCAGTTGGGCCACAGCAGTTGGGATGTCCAAGATGGGTGAAAGTAGGCTCACACAGCAGTTGGTGAGGCCTTGCGCTGCAGGAGGTACTGATGGACATTTTCAGCATCACGCTTCAGCCATGCAGCGTTCAACAGGATGTTTTCACAGCACTGCTGGATGGTGCGTTCAGCTGATGGAGCTGGGTGACTCTCAAAGAAAGCCTATGAAATGAAACAACATCCTCTAGGAGTGTCATGCCTGATAACATTTAAATTGGTTGAAACAGTAAAGATATATAGAGTAAGGGATGTGGAACCTGTGGTCTTCCTGATGTTGATGAACTACCTATCTCTCACCACCAGCCAAACTCACTGGTGTTGGTGAGAATTTGAGTCCAACAATATCTGGAGGACCAAAATTCCACAGCATATAAATGTGGACAGTGAGCAGGAGGACACAAAATCAGACCCAAACTACAAGAACGGTGTCTGAAAACAAAGCAGCTAAAAATATTTTTGCAGATCTATGTTTAAACTATTGTTCTGAATTTCCAGTTATGCTGCAGTAACAAGATATTTATATTCCCTGAAAACCAAAGTGTTATTTCATTTTTATTGTTTATAATTACATCTATATACAAAGAACATATTTGCTCATCTACTTATTCAAGTGTCCATGGTGAGGCATGGATGACAACAACAACAACAAACCAGCTGAAGACTTATATTGATATCCTATGGTCATGTTTCTAAGGGCTACTGTATACATTAAAAATGGCTACTTTCATAGAGTTAAACAGTTAGCCAAACCAACCCAGTTAAAGATTCTGAAAAGTGTTCCTTAGAGCGCTGTGGAATACTGAGTATATAAATAACTCTTGGTTACACATCCAGTGAAGCTTGGCAGGTGTCTGTTCTCCGTCCTATCCTTCTCTGTCATGCTTCCAGAAATCTCTGTGATTTAGAACCAAGACAAGTAGCCATGTCTTTATTTCCTTGCATAATTTGTGAATGTTATGGTTATATCACAGCTTTGTCCAAATATACTGGATAGCTAATCACTCCCATGAAAGTGGGACAGCCAACTCTCCCAGGTGTTTGATGGAAACTGGTATATAACCTCCAATGATACAAAGCATCCCAACCACACAGTTTATATTTATTATGAGGTGCTATTTGATCTTCTACTCAACCTGGTGCCCTCTACATTTTGGAGAATTGCCATAATCCCTTACCATTAGCTGTGCTGGCTAGGGCTCATTGGTATTGACATCCAAAACATCTTGAGACCACCAGCTTGGGAGAAACTTGAAAAAAGATGACTTTATCCTTTTCCGCAACATGCTTAGAATTTACATCTATTTTTATAGGAAAAAAGTCTGTAACCATGGTAATTTTCCACCGCTACCTACTTGGGATTTTGGTCTGTCAAGTAATATGTAACATAAAATCAATACTAATAAGCTTATTTACACACTTGATTGCAAGCCATCTTGGGTCTCACATACTGGAAGAATGGAGGCATATGAATTAAATAAATACATAATTTTATACATCTAGAGAGCACAGAGGCTGACTGACACATCAAAAAAGGCTAAGTGAGGCAGCAGAATTCGGAATATCTTGCTCTGAAACATGCTTTCCTTTCTTCCCTAATCAATTCTCAGTAGAGATAGTCCAACAGTGAGGAGAAAGGAGGTTCAATGCCAGTTCACTAGTATATGAATCCAAAAGCACTTACAAGACCATCAGCCAAGATATATATACAGTTACATGTAGTCTTACCTTGACTTCTGCAGCCATTTTGTCAATTGCAAATCCATCCACTGACAGCTGAAACACAAGGCAGAGCACACAGTAAATCAAGAAGGGACATAAAACAAAAATACTTGTTTTATCAATGGTTGATGTAGTCAAGATTTTTCATGCACACCTTTATTAGCCTGGATATTAAAAAGCCCCCCTGGTAGCGATTATACAACTCCTCCCAGTTGTCTCTGACAAACTTCCAGGCAGCTTTTCTGCCCTGCTTACTGCCTCCAGCCACTCCACCAATGACAGATACTGTATCCTGGGGACGTACCTCTTCCTGCAAATTGAACAAAAAGGATCAGTAACTTCAGTATCCTTGAATCCCCAAATTGAGTTCCACACATACCAATCCAAGAGTTGTCTCTATTATGTGCACCAGCAACATGACCATTTAACTGACCTTGGGAAATCATCTTTAGGCATTTTAGTTAAATTGTTTCATACTGACTTCTCTGTTTTGTAAAAGATTCTGGGAAATGTTCCAGGGCATACTCTCCATTTATGCCAGTGCTAACCAGGCCTGTAGGGATTCACTAATGCATTGTGAATTGCAGGTGCATGCCAGAACACACCCAGCATTCCCCTGTGGCTCTGCAGTGCAGGGGATGTCAGTACATTGTGATAAGCAAGCTTCTTTTCCCACAGAATCTTGTCCACCATTGCTGATCTCATTTAGAAACCTTTGGTAAACCTCAGATTTGAAATTCAGTTGCCCAGACCAGTCAGGTAATTGGGAGGGGGGGGAATACTTAGAACTGAAACAATGAAATGAAGCAGTCACGGCTACCTTATGTTCCACTAATTTAGTGGGTTGTAGAAATGCACAGCAAAACACTGTAACAGCCGCCAATGACATGAAACAAGGGTAGAGAAACTAATATTGTGATATCATCCCATGTATTTCCATTACATGTTACAGGTGGAAAGAAGGGGAATGTGCCATTATCTGAGCTTCCACTACATCTGTACAATATCTAGAACAAATCTGGTACTGTTCATTTCTCCCCCTCCCCCCAACAGCAGTGGTCTATTCACACAGCACTTTTAGCAGAAAAAAACATCAGGTTTGTAATGTTGACAGGTTCATTCAAGTGGAGAACCAATTACTGCCCTCTCTTTGAGATTTAATTGTGTGCTGAGAAGATATAAATACCTGCATATTCTCTTGCACTAAAACATTTCATTTATAGAGAATGGTTTGCTCCAGTTTTTCTACCTAGGATAACTGAAGATTCTGTTGTCAAGTAACCCACCCTCTTTCTTTCAAACATCCAATGGAAAACAGAGGAACCACTGATTCATCTTCTAAACTGTGTTGGTCATGTGTCAATTAGGGTGAAAGAACATGTTCAGCAGTAAGCAATTAGTACAGTACAAGCTTCTACTGCCATGTACATTTTCTTTAGTGGAACAAGCAACTAGCTCTTGGGACTTTACATGAAGATACAGACATGTGGCAAACATGTGGTTCATTTCTGAAGAAACAGAAGGGCAAAGAGTCCATAATGATGAAGATGCTCTGAACTTTCTGCAGCTTTGTCATTGGTGCCCCTTCCACCTCGCTCTACTGTGCAGATTTTATTTTGCTTTAGGCAGCTACGGATAGGACCAAGAACCTACACAAGACAACTGAAGTACTAGCCACCATTCAAATGCTTTCTGAGATGCCACTAGGTTCTGTTTATGTGTCTAAGCACACCTTTGTAGTCTAACAAATGTGATAGCTTTAAAACAAGAAATCTTTGAAAATGGCACATGATACCAAATTCCATGTTTCTACAGTGACCAATGAAGACAATACACACAACTCAGTGTTTGGATGATTACTCACTGAAAGTGCAAAAGTGAGAACTTTCTGTATTAACTCTGGCTGAGATATTGCGCCAAGTACACGCTCTATTCGGTTCTTCTCTTCCTGCATATCAGCCTGTTTGTGGAGCTGTAGGAAACAAACAAAAAAAGTAAGTGACATTAGATTCATTTCCTGCCTTAGAAGACAGAGAAGCTAAATTAGAAACTTAACGTGGTATTCTGACAAACCTGCTGAGCTTCTCAGAGCATAGCCAATGGATAATCCACACAGGATTTTTGCCACTTAGTTTAGTGGAGGTCAAATAAAAGCCACAATTCCAAGTAACTGAGGGTCTAAATAGGCAAAAAGCCACTAGATGGCACACTAACTCAACACAATGGTAAAACAAAAGATCTACAGTCGCCCCTCCAAGTCGGTGGACTTGAAATCTGCGGACTTGATTAAATCTGCGGAGAGGTGACTCGCCACTGAGGTGAATGGGGCGCACTCCCATGGTGCGCACCCTATGCAAGAATGTGTCCCATTCATTTCAATGGGGCTTGATTATCTGCAAGTCTCATGGGGGGAGTGTCCAGAACAGATCCCCCACGAGTTAGGAGGGGGGACTGTACTTTTAATTGCTCTGCTAATATTGTCTCTTCTGAAGTGTATCAATGACGGTACTTTTTAAATGTATTAACATGCCACTCATATTGGAGCTCTTCTACAGAACACAGCAGGGCTGCGGAAGATCCAGGAAAAGCCCCTTTTAATTACTTAGAGGACAAATGGTTCAGCAAAGCACTATTATTTTCTTTTTCTTATTTTTTAAAAAAAACAGTTTAAGCAGGAAGGATGGATTGAGGGCATGCACATTTTGAAACCCAGATTTCAAAAGTTGGGATGCCCAATACATGTGAAAATCCATTCCTACAAGACTTTTTTCATCATCCCCTGAAACTAGAAACGCAGCAGGTTTAAGAATTAGTATGTCTCAGAACACAATCAAGTTTTAACATCATCTGCCAGTTTGTTTTGATGGCCCCTAGTATAAATGGGAATACTCTGAAAATGACTCTGTTGGCGGCATTAGATCTAAAACAAAAAATCCATGGAATTGGATAGAATCCAGGGATGTCTCATTGAGCAGATTTTTATATGAAAGCTTGATTTGGAAAGGAAACAAGATCATCAAAGTACTGGCAGAAAAATATTCATTAGATTATATTTTGTTGTGGCCAAGCAATTTCTTTCAACATTCAATACATGATTTGAGCACTCCCATAGCTTATATCTTTATTCTAAGCTTTATTTATTGTATAGAATTGATCTCCTACCCATTCTGAATAACAAAAATTAGATTAAAATCCAAAAGAATTATTTTAGTTTTATGTAATGCTATCCAACTGCACAAATGCATGCGTATATATGTTTTCTTGAGGTAGCATGTTTGGCTTCATCTGGTTCATTAGCCGTTGTCTTTCCTAGATAGAAATAGCCTAACTCCGAAGATCTACATGCTACTGAAATTAATTATGTGTAGGACTGTCCTTGAAAATTATCCAAAGCTTCAACAAGCACAGTAATATAAACAATACACTCACCTTTAGCATAGTATCTAAGGTTGTACTGTCACCATGCTTCAAAACAGTTACATATACCTGAAAAAAGAATACAACCACTCTTAAACAGCTTTTAAAAAAACACTTTCAAGGAGCACATTAGCTGTTGTTCAGTCTTAAGATGCCTGCACTTCTAGATTTCACTTTGCATAGCATCTTTCTCTTTATCCCCCAAATATTACCAAATAATTTCAAAAACCTTTGCAACTATGTGACTTTGACTAATGCTATTGGACTTTCACAATTTAAAAAGGTAAGGAGAGAATTCACCATGCTGAGAAGGTGGGACTTACTGGTGAACCAGCCGAAGTGCATGAAGCAAGGAACTTATGTTTACGTAGCACTTTACTGACTGATTGATTGATTGATTGGATTCAACCCTGCCCTTCTCCCAAAATGGGATTCAAGATTGTGGGGTGGGGTGGGGTGGGCCAGGTCTTTCAGAGAGATCAGGTGACTCAAAGCAACCTACAGGACTTCTCAGATCAGCAGACAGGATGTGCTTTCCTTCTACATGGTCCTTAAACCGACGTCGGGCTTCTTCCAGTGTTGCCTTATGACCAGCTTTTCCTAGCTTGCCCAAAACTAAACCCCTCAGAAGCGCATCCAGATGGCCTGTTGAGAAGCAAATCAGAAAGATTAAATTCACTGTTTGCTTTTTAAAAAGGGATTAACAGTCTCTGTGTATCTGAATATATAACAGGGCTGATGGCGGCTGTAGTGAAACATTTAGAGGGCCAAAGTTTGTCCACACCTTCCCTTCTAGTCAGAAGTCTGTGAATTTTTCTACAAGATGGCTGCTAATCTTCCCATTCCTAAACTCCAGAAAGAGATCCTAAACATCTGGATAGATTTATAATGACCTTATTCATTCTACCATTAATTCTTAACTACGTATTTGTAGTTATTGCAATTATGGTATCTCATTCTTAAACAGCAGAATCAATAGTTTAGGTGTCAATATTGCATGGAGCTTAAATGTTCTCCTTGGCATCAACATGAAATCTGCTAATTACAAGCAAGACTGAGGCTGGGTGATATATGTCAGTAACAGAATACATATAATTCATTCCTTTTATATCAATGGTCTCAGGTTCAGTCTATGGCATGCTCTAAAGAAAGTACCTCAGGCAAGATTTTTTTCAAGGGACCACTACTATTTAGAGCACCACTATCATTTGGTGCTAGCTGTACTGTGCTAGAGAAATTAATGACTTGATTCAATGTAGACCACCTTTCTATGAACATTTGAGCATTGTAAATTTTTCAGCCCTGTACAACATCCCAGCCCAGCTTCTCTCCTATGGGTGAAAATTTTTCCTGTCTGCTGGAAAAATTCAGAAGTTTTTCACTATGAACAAATGAGGGACTAAGAGACAGTGACTTAAAAGTCAGCTAGCAAGTCTATGGTTGAACTAGGCTTAGACACTAGCTCAACACTATTCTACTACGCTCCTCATTCTGACTAGTATTCAAAACCTTTTTGTGCAATTGTCTAACATTTGCAGCTATCAAGAAGAAGTAGTAAAATAGACCAACAAATAATTTCTTTTGCTAAACACACACTGTTTTGTGCCAATTCTTGAATGATAAGCACCATAACGTAGGTCTAGGCTAACTAGTCATTCATTATATAAGCCCCTTGAGTATCTGAATATTCTGGAAAGGGGTCTGAATTTCCAATAGCAAAAGTTGCAGGATAAAAATTCAGCACTCAAAAATCAAAACTGAAATAAACCTCCATACCCTCGCCAGGCTTAGGGTCCCAGCCCAGCTTCTCTCCTATGGGTGAAAAGATATCACGGACGAATGTCTGGATCTCCTCATAGAAGTCTGTGTGGGACAAGAGAGTCGAGAGAATCCCCAGGTTACAGCTCAGGTCGCTCCACACGGTATAGTTGGGCTCATTCACAAATGCTTCCATGACTTTTAGAACCTCTACAGTACTAATAATTCCAGCTCGGGCCTGAGAGAGGAAAACATATAAATTAATACTTATCTTCAAAAGCAAAATGAAGCATTACATCTTACCACACACAATGCTTATAAAGACTGGATGGGGACAGACTCTTTACAGCACAGGGGGTGGGCCGGGGCAGTTCTAGTTTACATGGGTCTATGGTCAGGGTACTCTGATCAGAGGACAAAGTTAGTTTTCAGCTATTTGATTGGCTTGGAAAACTTGGCATATGCTTAACTCAGTCTCCTTCCTTTGCCATTTTGCAGAAATTTCAGCCTTCAATTGCTTCCCAAAAAATTCTAATTAGCACACTATCATATTTAAGCCCGCAAGGATCAAGTCAAGTCCCTATGAGAGACATGAAAGGCATTTATGAAGTTATTGAATGAAAGAAAGACAGAAAGGAGCCTACCTCCTCTATCTCATAATTTTACAATTTGTATTAACTTAATGAAAGGGCAGGCAATATGTTCAGCTAACAACTAAGAAAATACTTTGTGAAATACAACTAATGTGTGGAGGTGACTGCCAGAAGATGGGATTCTGGGAATTAGGCTCAGATTACACCTCCTGGGAGCATGATGGGGTCTCCTTACTTGAAGGCTTTTAAACAGAGGCTGGATGGCAATCTATCGGGGATGTTTTGATTGTGATTTCCTGCATGGCACAGGGTTGGACTGGATGGCCCTTGTGGTCTCTTCCAACTCTACAATTCTATGATTTTATTATTCTCCACACTTCAAGGTAATTCAGCTGGAAGGAAAGGAGTATGCACTACTGAGGATCCTTCCTGCCAGAGGCACTTGTTTTAGCCAGCGGATTTGTTAATATCTGCAGCTAGCAAGGTGTACCTGGTGAATTCAGCCCAGAGAATGGTTACATTCTCAAATCACTTGAGTGAGTGCAGTTCAAAATGCCTGAACAGTGGCCTAGTTATGCCCCAGAATCCTGCACTAGTAAATTTGTCAGCAGACTAACATGGAAGAAAGGGTTGCCTGAATACAGGAAGCTTTTTTTAAAAAAATCTAGTTTAACTGAAAATTATATTACATCTGCCAAAGCATAGTATTTTGCAATATCTTTTACCAATTGCTATTTTAGAAGCCATGCAACCCTCTTCTAAGTAAGACCCAAATGAACATTTAGTTAAAATTAACAGCCCTGAAAATTAGCCTAATCTTTATTTATGAAGGCAGAGCACACAGAGAGTTCACAGCCTTCCTTCAATTTCCTCACAATAAAAGCCACTGAAATCAGAAAAGAAAGGGCACAAGGAATATATGATATTTAAAAGACTAAGTGTATTTGTGCAGCTACATCATGCAAGCACTAGGCACCAGGTTAGCACTAGAAACAGCATTTAGTAGCAATTGTTTCAAAACAAAAGCTGCCAACCTATATATATAGCTGCCATAAGCAACTTCAAAACACCAGACACTACTTGTGAGATTTCAGAAAAGAGTTTCAGTGCTCTGTAGGAGCTCTGGTGACGCAGTGGTTTAACACCTGTACTGCAGCCACTCACTTGCAAACCACAAGGTTGTGAGTTCAATACCAGCTAGGGGCTCAGGGTCGACTCAGTCATCCTTCCGAGGTCGCTAAAATGATTACCCAGCTTGTTGGGGGCAATTAGCTTACACATTGTAAACCGCTTAAGGAGTGCTTAAGTGAACTGATGAGCGGTATAGAAATGTACTTGCTATTGCTATTGCTGTATAGCTCCTCCCCACAAGCAACCAGAAGCAATAAGCCAATTCCATGCAAAATTAGCAAATATAAAGACAGTAGCCAAAATCCAAAGGATCATGCTTCAACTGGGATGATCTATTAAAAATAGATGAAAATCAACATAAAAATCAGCTATACAAAGGAAGTTTTTTTAAAAAAAAAAATCCATTCAGCTTGCAAAATTCCTCTAAGCAGCAAACTGGATTCCCAGTTGATATTTCACTTGTACACTTTGTTAATGCTTCAGAATTCTGACTAATACAAAATCCAGGCTGCTGGTTTAAGCTAATTGTACTCTTGCATAAGCACTATAGCCAGCAGTTTAAGGCTGGGGCTGCAGTGCCTTCACTTATCACATTTGAGGTGAAATGTAACACATCTCCTTGACAAAATAACTGTAAAGACACTATGCTTCTGGAATAGTGTCTGGTTCTAGCAAAACCCATTTCTACAGCAAAAGGAACAATCTGCTATGA
Organism: Sceloporus undulatus; assembly: GCF_019175285.1. Classification (NCBI taxonomy): domain Eukaryota; kingdom Metazoa; phylum Chordata; class Lepidosauria; order Squamata; family Phrynosomatidae; genus Sceloporus; species Sceloporus undulatus. The sequence goes on along the minus strand of NC_056527.1, from coordinate 92,507,914 downwards.
GCAAAAGGGGGAAATAATGCTAGATTAGGAAAAAGGAGAGGCAGGCAAACAGCACTTACCAAAGAGAAGAGGTCATTCTGTAGCCCCAGCCGGTCCACAGGGGGTAAAGAGAGATCACGGATGGCAGGAAGCAAACTCTCCAGCATGTCAGAACTGTACTGTGTACGGTAAAACCCTACCGTTCCTAGATTCAACTGAAAACAACATTGGGAGTAGGGGAGAGCCAGTTAGCAACTCGCAGAAACCAATGTGTAATCTTTAAAAGTAAAGCCATAGTCTTCAAGTTACATTTGACTGTATTATTTTCAGTTGAAAATAGAGGAAACCACCAAACAGAATTGTTTAATATTTCAATTCTAGTATTTTATGCGGCAAAGTAATGAAAAATTATCAGCAGAACTCTAACTTCAGCAGAGGAAGCATTTCAAAAAAATTTTTTTTAAAGCACTTGTAGTATGAAGCTGGTAATTAAAACATGGATAATTTTTCTTATTGGCCAGGATAATGGGAGAGGATACGTATGAGGTTAAAGAACTCCTTTTTCAAAGTCCTTCCTGCTGATGACTGCATTTTGTCTAATTTAAAATAAAGGAAAGCTACATCTCAGTAGGTTCATCGGCAATGTGCCTACTTCATAGCCTACCACCTTTAAGACTACAACTGTATGCACCACCCTTAATTGACCATTTTAATATTTTTGCTACCACTAGGTTATGCTAAAACATATAACACAGTGCTATTTTAATATCTACAGTACTTGCACTATAGAAAGTACTTTTGAGTTTTCTAATTTATCATTGCAAAAGGCCTACGAGGAAGTTCAAAATGATTATCCTAATTTGTACCAGAATTAGAAAACCCCGAATTCACACACAAATTCTGTATTGTTTAATCATAGTAGGCACTCCTGGAAGAAGCTGAAACAGACCTAGTTTGATGCCCTCTCAAAATGCTGTTGCATAATCATCAGGTAACAGGGGGGGAAATGGAATGGCCAGCTAGAGCTAGAGATCATCAGCAACTGACACTTTTAATCAGCAGCCCCATGGCTACTATCTTCTTTTGACCTGTGTAAATATATTAACTGAATCAACATTCACTGAATTCTAGCCCTCCTTTCCCTAATACTGGCAAACCAGTGGAAGAACAAGCTTAAAATTACTCTTGAAGGTAGGTAGCCCAAATTCACCAGTTTTTTTTTTAAATGACTGAAAAATAGAGGACTCTTCAGTAGAAAATTCCAGCAAAAACACACAGTACTGTATCAGAATTACTGTTGTTGTTGGGTGCCTTCCAGTTGTATCCAACTTATGACAACCCTAAGGCAAACCTATCATGGTGCTTTCTTGACAAGATTTGCTCAGAGGAAGTTTGTCTTCCACTGAGGCTGAGACAGTTTGACTTGTCCAAGTTTAACCAATGGGTTTCTATGGCCAAAAAGGGATTCAAACCATGGCCTCCAGTGTTGTAATCCAAAGGTCAAACTACTACACTATGCTGGCTCTCATAGCAAACATTATTCTGTTCTGAAATGCACAAATGAATTAGTGCATACAACAGCTGTGCATTTTTTTAAAGTCCTGGTTGAATGCATGACTTACTGCAAAATCTGCCAATCCTCTTGTCAAAGTGCTGACAAAGTATGAAATATGCCATATTTAGTTAGTGGGCTGAACCATCTGTTAGAGAGAGGAACAGCTCTCTTTTTACACTTGCTCACCTTCACCCACTGCTCTGGCTTCACATCTTTCAAAACCAACGTGAGCTCAGGCTTGTCCATCAACACTTGCATTTTAGCATGGGCTGGGTCTTCACTTGTACAGATGCTGATGGGAATCATCCAGAGAGGGTAATCCTCCCCTATATAAAAGAAAAGAAGGATGCCTGACAGAACAAGGCATGGTATGGTGCACTGCCTAGTTCCCAAGGGAAAATATTCCAAATTTTATAGCAGTAAAAGCACATCTGCTTCAAGCCAGCACATTTGTACAGTATCAAGATAATGATTCTTTGAGGAAAATAACTTCATCCAAATTCTTCTATACCACTGGGTGCAAAGCAACTTGGAAATCTAGCAACTTCCATTTTCTATGAACAACAATCTCTAACATAGTATTCTAGATTGAATGAAAATACTTAACAGAGCAAAACCAAACCATATGTTTCCAGACACTTGGAAGGTACAATTTAACTAAATCTCATACCATATTTATATGCAATATTGTTTCAGTAAACAAACACACTTTCAGCTAGAGTCTATTTAAACTTCAGCAGCACAGTAAACACTGAAAATCAGAACCACATGATGCCATTTCAACAAAGAACTTCTTTGTGTGAAGCAGAGGCTACAAGACCAATACCCTTTTAACCAAGTCAGCTTAGACAACAAGAAATTAGTTGGATTGGCTAAAACCACGGAAGAATATAGTTTCCTGTTTGAAAAGAGCTGATCCACTTGAGAGAATAAATGAAGATGAATGTTGGGGTTCTGGCTTGAGCTGAATGAACTATTCCTGGAATGGAATAGCAATACATTCCAATTTGTTCTTACTTTCCCTTAATATTTAATATACTTATTTTTTTTATTTATACCCCGCTCTTCAGCCAAGACTATCAAAGCAGCTTACTATTTGTTAATTAGACATTTAAGTATTCCACTTTTCAAACATAATGGTTTTCAAAGCAGTTAAGATGTTCTTAGCACTATATGAATAGCAAAGAAAACACAAGCTTCAAATTAGCCTTACAGAGATATCCAATGATGCTTGTTTACATGAATTTTATATTCAATCTGTTAAAGGAGTGGAAGAGGAGCCAACAGCATAGTGTCTAACAAGAGATTCATAGATTTTAATCTATTTTGCTCAGAAAAAAGTCTGAACAGGGAAACTGCTGATATAAAACTAGAGGACAATTATTAAATTTAAGGTGGAAACTACAGAAATGTTTTGTGTTACTCAAGGGTATGATGTTTTGGATGAGCCATTAACTGCAGCCATTCTGCTCAATGCAAGTTTCCTCAATGAGACTGGTTGAGTGAGTCACACTGAAACACAGTCTCTAACCAATGGCCATACTTGTTATCAGCAAAGAAATCCTGCTAGCTCTATCTTTTGGCATAGGTTTTGCCAGAAAGCTCCTTCATTTTTTAAACTCTATGATCCACTAAGCAGTCAGATTCCTATATCCCTGACAAGGGCCAAATATCTAGTTTGCTATTTGTAATAGTGGGGGAGTAGTTGAGATATATTAAGGAATCAATTCAATACTAGTTTTCCATGTAAAGGCAAAGAAAAGTTGTGTAAATCTGTCTTTCTACTGCCTTCATAAAGTTTTTTTAAAATGAGCTTTGAATACACAAAGGCACTACAAAAACACTGTAAAGATACTTTAAAGGCAGTTTACAATCTTCCTAGTTAAAACATGCACACTATAAGAAAAATACAATAAAAACTAAAACGTCAATCTTAGTAGTGTTTCGTTTAAAGGTCAAGTTATTTCAAACATCTAAATCCTAAAAAGGACACCTGCCTGCACAAACTGACAGTGCAAGCGCTGTTTCGTGGAATGGTTGGTATCACGTACAATATGGTGCGCTGCTTGGCTCCTGCTATTAGCCATCGTCTTACCACTGTATGGTCCGCTGGCACAGAATTTCTTCTGGACTAGCTTCAACACTTTGTCATCTTCTTGCTGGGGTAGAGAACAAGAGGTCTGAATATTATTGAGAGGTTTCAAAATGCTTCCAAGTAATATCATCTTCCCAGAATTTCAACTATGAGGCTTTACTTCCTCAACTTCACAAGCAACTTTAGGCTTGTAAAGTTCTCTAAACAACTTGTCAAGTTATCTCTTCTTGCCCACTGCTGACTCCCCTCTGTTGTTGCTCCCACCACCATAATCCCCACATACCTTTTTCTGCTGTTCCCAATCGACTCCGGTGCCCCGGTGCCCCAGTCACAGCTGACATGTTTTCTCATGATACTGTATCATATCACATATAATATATCATAATTGAAATTTGACAGCCAGCAGTGGGTTATCAGGCACATAGGACAAAATGAAGCTCTAACTGCTATGGTCTACAAGGACAAATTAAGTAATTTGCAAGGCCTGGCTTGATCTATTCCAATAAAATGTGGCACAGGCTTAACCTTGTATAGGTTGATTTAAATGCCAGGCCTCATATTCTAAAAGTAAAATAACATTCCAGATATACTTGGATGATCAGTCTCCAGCTAAAAGACTATTCCCTTTCCAAACTTCCCAAACAATGACATCAACTTTATAGGACCGAAATATGTACTTTTATGACTGAATTATGCCCCCACCTTAAAGACATGAAATGAATTGTAATGCTTAATCACAACTAGATATAAAGATTATTCCATTATTCAGGAACAGATAGGGCTTTGGGAAGGGGAACAGACATGTCTTACTTTTGTTGCCCAGCTGTATTGGTAAATATTTCCATTAAGTTACTAAACCTCTTTTTTCTTTCATTTACAGTTTAAGACTGTGTATTAAAATTTAATTATATTTGTGTTATATTTTTGCAGTTCTACTGATCTTAAAAAAGGCCAGCAATTACACTAAGAGAATATAAGAAATGATTGGAAAGCTCTCAGGGAGAATGCAGCTTTGTAATTAGCAAAGGGCTGTAGTGGGGCTGAGGCACTTTCTAACCAATGGAATAGTGTAAAGATTGCATCCATGATACTTTTGCAGCAGTACATAGCTCTGAGATCCACTGTGTTTATTTAAACAAACAGAAGATGGAAACACAATTTATGGTCAACTGTAGATTGGTGTAACATCTGAACGTATAGGTCCAGACATGCGGTCCCTCTCATTATAGTATAAAATTAAAACAGGAATGCTAAGCAAAGCTGACAGCGACAACAGAGAAATGGGCTCTATATTATTTGTTTTAATTGTTGGAAGGTCAAATTGCAGTTTCATATGTTGTCTGAACTCAGTCAGAATCAAAGTCAAAAATCATATACCTACCTGCTCTGCTTCCACATAAACAAGTGGAAACCCCATTTGCTTGGTCCATGTATTCATCATAGCAGCAATAGGTTTACCGCTAGCATGTTCCAGGCTCTCCCAAAGGTCCTCTGTAGAAGAGAAAAACTCAGATTGAACAACCCCAACTTCAGCATTTCACCTTTCTATACATTTCTATAAAAACAACCCTAACTTTTAAGATTATAGCAGGGTTCACCATCATTTTTACATAATTTTAATGGGCAGAGTATTTTACAAATGTTTAATTCCTGCCTCCTCTAAGAATATTACGTGAGTAGGGATAGTGGCAGCTTGACTTAACAGATGGGGAACCAAGACAATGAAACCTGACATTATTCGTGGCAGAAATTCCTTCCTAGTCCAACGGCCTTTCTAAGAGATTACACAAAAACTCAAATGCACCAAAAGTTCCCAACCTAAATTGGCTATTGTCTTGAAAAGCCTCCCTGAAGATGAGGAGAACACTGCATGAGTGAAGCAATCCAACTACCTTCATGACTAAGACTTCAGGTTATGACTAGACCTCAGTTCCATACTAAGTCCGTATGTTTTCAGGTCATACACGTGAGGGGAAAAATTATCTCTGGCAGACCCATTTAATTTGATTTCCATTCACTACTGTCTCAGTCACTTCATTTCTCCAATGTTATCCTTGCATTTAACTATCCTCCTCCTCCACAAAATTTTCCCTGGATGTAATCAATTTACCAAGCAATGCACTGCAATGTCTTGTCATGTCAAGAATCCCTCAAAAATGGAGAAGCTAATCAATTTTCATTTCTCCAGTTTTTTAAAAAATTGTTTCTCAAGGAAACTAGCAAGCAAGGAGTGGATGTACATCACTTTTCATCAATTTTAGAAAGTAGAGCATAGGATATATATAGGACAAATTTAAACACTGTACTACAGACATAGTGGTTATGACCACTTCGGCATGCACCGATCAATTTGCTCTCTAAACTGCTAACAAGTGGTTGTTCAGTGGTGATCTGCATCAAATCAGAAATCTCCTCTCAATCCTGTCTTGTTGTTTGCCCATTAGTGACATCATGGAAATATGTGGCAGCTCAATTTTCACTGATGTTGGCCTTCCAGCAATAAAATAGGTTACTACCAGCCTGGTACACAACTTGTGTCAGAAAACCTTTCTTTATGCTTTATTATGGTATCAGGTGGGTTTTCATGTGTTTGGCCCTATGTAAGTCTGTATTTTCAGTCTATTTATGTATCCAGAATCCTTTCTTCATCAGTCCTTATCTTCCAACAACTATGCTGCTCACATCCTAGTTAGTGGTACCTCGGGATACGAAATACCCAGGTTACGAAATTTTCGGGATACGAAAAAATCCCATAGGGAATTATTGTTTCGGGTTACGAATGTTTTTTCGGGTTACGAAAAAACTTTTGGTGCTTTTTTCGGCTTTTTCGCACGGAATCGCGGCTTTTCCCCATTAGCGCCTATGGCAATTCGGCTTACGAAGGCTTTTCGGGTTACGAACGGTGCCACGGAACGAATTAATTTCGTAACCCGAGGCACCATTAAGAATAACCTATATATGATCACCTGACTCGAACATTTAAAGTAATAGTAAGGGGTTAAATTCCATTTATTTCAAGATCTGAATATGCTTCTGTCTTCTGAGGTCTAGCCAATACATTTAATGGTACATAAAGAAACAGAAAACAATTCCATTGTTTGCCAAAACATAATATCTAAAATGGCCATGAACTTTTTATACACTTGGCGAGTTATAATCTAACAGAATGTAATTGCTGATGAAGCTTTGCCCCTTTTCTTCAATGTCAAAAGGTTGGGATGCAAAGAACTACAAAACTAGCACAGAAGAAAAGCAGTACAACTGAATTCGTTATTGTTAAAAAGAGCAATCTTTTACTCTTGAGGCAAAATTCTTTTAAAACCAGGGCATGGCTGTTTTGAAAGAGAATATGTGATATCATATGGTATGGATTCTACAGCTGGAGGTGAAAAAATCTCAGTGGGTATGTCAAATCCCTTGGATGTATCAAATCCCAGTAATAGAGTAGAAAAGTGTCTATATCATAGCAAAAAAGGAGCTGTGTGTCTGTGGGGGAGAGGGTTTATATGAGCATTCTGCAGCTTTGTAACTACCTCACAATCCCATTAGAAAAAAAGGACTAGGAAACCTATAAATGGATTGCAGGCTTTTTTTTTATGGCCAGAAGCACTATTAAGTATCTAAAACCCTAAATGGCTGAGGTATCAGCAAGATCAAGATTGCACACCCTATAAGCAGAAAGATGTAACTTCAACTCTATGTTCTGTACAGTAGTTATCATTTTGACAGTGTTACAACAGCAATAGCTAAACACAGACAGACACAGACACACACACTGATTCCTCACCCAATCTTTTATTGATTTTCCAATATTTAATTCTATTCATGGCCACTTTTTTCAAAGGTAGCTATGAAGGGCATAGATAAAATGATAATCTTACTTCTTAAGGGATGCAGTGTCTGAAAATCGTAAAACCCAATGTCCGATTCAAATCTGAGACAGGCTTTCTTTAAAAAAGAGGTGGACAACTCATAGTCATGAAGATGCTATTAGACAGCAACTCTCATCAGGTCAAGATACTATAATTTACAGAGTCCAACAACACCTGGAACACTGAAATTAGCCTGCTCTTGACCTGAGGTTAAATTTAGTTTAATTTTCCAGTGGGCCAGAAAAAAGAATTGTGAGAAGGACCTGGCACACACAAAGCTATAATAAAGTAGAAACCACTTTGCTGTTTTTTTCAGGCAAAGAACTCCATAAGATGAGAATAAAACCTCTCTCTGATATAGGTAGTTCTAGAGAGTCAAAAACAAAAGACAAAGATAAAGCATGAACACAGTGTTCAACTACCTGTAGCTGCATTCTTATGTTGGAACTTGGTAAGATATAGGTGCATTCCTTTTCGGAAATCCTACGAATATAAGATAAAAATGAAAATGTGAAGAATTAGCTTATCAGTTGCTGTGGACAAGATGGCAATGTGTTCTTTTTACACATAATAATACTGTTGAAGAGCTAACAGAATTTTCTGATGAATCACAGCTCAATTTATACATCACCTTCCACTCCCTAAGACAGTTTCCTTCTGATAAAATAGGAACCTTTCACATAAAACTGAGGAAAAGAGCCATAAGCACTAATTTAAGACAGTGTTCAAAAGAAATTACATCCTGAATCTATCTGTAGAGTATGTGAACTTACAATACACTGCCAGATAGGTTTGATCCTCGGTACATATTTTTTAGATTCATCCAATACTGCGGTAATTCCCCCAGCCTCTCATGAAATTCACCTCTTTTGGCACTGTTTTATGTTATTTACAACAATGAATGCATTAATAGCTGAAAGTCATTTGAAAAGCATTCATAAAACCATTCAAAATTATACTTTAACATCACTATGAAAAGAAGCCTTAAATAATAACTTCGAAATTGAGAGAGCCAATAACATACCTAAAGAACAATTTACATAATTCTTTTTAAAAATTATTTTTATTGAATAAACAATCCATTTACTGAATAATCAGAATTTATATAATTCTGAGGACTTAAAAATAAGTTTTATAGTATACACAAAGCATTCAGACTGTCTTGTATTACAATATATTAATTTAGAACTGCCACAGATGATCACAAAAGAGGAGACTTTAACTTGTACAATGTGATTTTCCCTTTCTCACCACCATCCTGCAGCTCCCTTCTCCCAACAAATTTACCTCAAAGGGTCTTCTGCCATTTAAGGCAGATCTGAGGCTGCAATGGGGGATGCTCTAATGACAAACCAAGGAATAAAATAAAATCTAGAGGTATGAAGCCTGATGAATTTGAATACAGGTCACCTGTATATTCAAAACGTCATTTAAAAAAACAAAGGGACAGCAGATAATATGAAAGTACACAGCCTACTCATATATTCCATTCAACACAGGGGAGGTGGTTGGGGAGAGGTGGTAGCCCAGGTCTTGCTGTTGTATCCCATATATATATGCCAGGGAACTGTGTGAACTAATCATACATCTTTTTTCAAGCAGTAAAATGAAGGATTTCACCTTAAGGCAAATAAAGATGATTATGGGCCCAAACAGAGAGGCCAAAATAAAGCTGCTTCGGGTTACTTTGGAGGTATGATTTTTAAATGATACACACATCTTAAGAGGCCAGAAGCTGCGCCAAAGCTGCACTCCAGCACCTAGGACTGGAGTGTGGCTTTGGTTTGGCTTCTGGACTCTTAGTAGGTATCCATCATTTAAAAAGCATACCTCCAAAGTGACGGAAAGCAGCTTTATTTTGGTCTGTCTGTTTGGGCGCATTGTATAACACAGAAGCTGTAAAAAGGCATTCTAGATAATAAGTAGAACAATTGTATACTCAGATAGCACTGAGTGTGATTTGATGAAGGCAGCCAAAGGAATGATCCACCACACTAGTACCACACACTCTCCTACACAACATTCACAATAATACTGGAGAGAATTTACACATTTTTACCTCATCGCCAATGTAGTCGTGTAGCATTCGGATTACTGATGCTCCCTTGCTGTAAGAAATTGCATCAAATATTTCATCTACTTCAGATGGATGGCCCACCTTAACCTGAAGTGAAGAAAGAAATGAGTTACCAGAATAGACAGGCGGTTGGACTGTGTTAAATTAATACTAATCCCTAATGTATCACACTATTCTGGGCAGCTCTTCCCCTACTTTAACCCTTTAGAGGAAGATTTTCTAATGAATAAATGTGTGAGAACTGGTAGGGGACAAAATGTTACAGCAAGTACTCACTTCAATGGGATGACTGTTGTCTAAGGCATCAAGCTCCTGCGCCCGTGTGTAGTCAGCAGAAACAAACTGAGTCCAGATATCGTATTCTGGAAAGCAATGGTCTACACAGAGGTACTCAATCCAGGATGCAAAGCCCTCATTGAGCCATAGATGGGTCCACCATTCCTTCAAAAACAAAATGAAGAAGACTGGCAAAAAACATTTTACACAGGTTGAGTCTCCTTTCTCAACTTGGGGCTTGAAGTGTTGGGACTTTGGAATACCTGTATTTGCAAATATTTACATAAGTACATCTTGGAGATGGGACCCATGTTTAAACACAAAATTCATTTATGTTTCATATTCACTTTGTACACATAGCCAGAAGGTAATTTTACACAACTTTTTAACCATTTTGTGCAACCTAAGATCAAATTTGTGTACACTGAACCATCAGAAAGGTGTCACTATCTCACTCACCCATGATAAAAAATACTGTTTTTTGGAGTATTTTGGAATTCCAGATAGGGGATTCTCAACCTGTACTTGATTTTAAAGCAGTTTCTGGAACCTCAGATGTTCCCCATTATTCCATCACTATATTCTCTTAAAATGGAGATGAGGAGAGATGAGGAAAGGCCCAAAAAGATGGCTACATCTAAGGTAAAATTCTGTTTGGTGTGTGTGGGGGGTTCTTTTTAAAAAGCAGGTACCTAACATGACAGTGTGTGTGTGTGCGCGCGTGCGTGCGTGCGTGCGTAGCTTAGAAAAAGGAAGCTGCTATATTAATGATACAAATAAGTCAAATAGGAATGCTTTCTCTCCTTTGGCCACTGAAGGAATGTTTTGCTTAGCAGCCTAAGATTTGTAGCAGAGACTGGAAATGCAATACAGTATAAACAAAAGCTGAATCACACTAACCCATCTCTCTGCTGAAATGAAATGGATAAAGTCACTACTGTACTGTGATCAAATTCTATACGGCTATGCTCAATTGTATCTCTGAGGGCAATAATAATGTGCTCCCAATTATATCAGGTTTCCAGGCAAAAGGCTGGACTCAAATACACATGAACATTACCAGGATTACTGCAACTGTGACAAACAACATTCTAGCCTCAATTTTCATGTTTTCTACATCCTGCCTCCCCACAAGGAAATATCCTTTTATGCATTTTTCCCTATAGATTTTGGACATTTAAACCAGGCAGCCAGGCAACCAAATGGAAGCCAGCAGAGTATATCAAAATCATGAAGCAAATGCATTTAACCCTGCTGCTATTCACAGTTGGGACAGGGTTAAAAACCTCACTGTTTTGACTTGGGAACTCAAAAGCAAACATAGTGCAAGGCATGCCCTAGAGGTAGGCATCAGATTAATTAACTTTTATCCCCAAACTTCCAGCTGCCTCTCTTGAAGGCCTGTCCTCTCATCAGGGGGATCACATTGTGTGGCAAAATCCAATTTAGCCCTACTAATATTCACTGAGACATAGAGCAAACACTGCAGATAAGTATTTATCATCCCTGACGTAGACATTTACATATTAGTACCATTCTTGTATGTGTTTTCTGCATCCTTCACTTTCTGTCAATCTTTGAGAGTTTCAAAAGATTACTATCCAATTGTTATTGTGGATTCTTTCAGTTTAAACCCAGACCTACATCATATGTACAGATGGCTATGGATCTCTTCCTATACTAGTAATAAACTTGAGGTTTGTAGAACAAAAGTATCTCAAAGTTGGATAATGTTGCCCCACATCAAAACAAGTAGTAAATAACCTGAGAATTTATATGCTCTCCACTTTTACGAACCAAGATTTTTTTAAAAATTAAAATAAATTATGCAACTTATCTAAATGTTACAGTATCACTTGCATATTTGGAAATCTACCAGTGGAGCCACATTCTTGAAGTACAGCTAAACACCTGTATCTCAAAGCCACAGGAAAAAAGTATAGAGAATAATTTTATTCCAGGATGCAGAACCAATATTATTATTTTGCTACATCTCAATTTCTGTCCTGTCCTGTGAAAATGAACTTATGACTGGTGCCTGACACAATCTAACAACAGCATAGTGAGTGTGATGAAACTAATTCTTCTTGCAGAAACTGTATGTGCATGACTCCAGATACTTGTGACATGCATACAAGTAAAACCAGGAAAGGGAAAGGAAGTTGGATGAGCTAGTTAAAAGAGTGAGATATCCTTGCTTAGCTAAATGGGTCTGCAACAGTCCTGAGAGGAGGAGGATCATTGCCACTTTGGTACAACTGAGCTTATGAAAAAGGTCAGTTCCCTCCAGGCCTGTTCTTATATTTTGTGGAAGAACGGGTTAGTCATAGAAAGCTGCTTCTCCTATGTTTCCAACTGTCCCAATGGTGTGACAAATGCTAAAAATACCAAACATGTTTGTGATTAATACTTTTCCATTTCAGCAACTACTGCTGTAGCAAGGTGATATGACAGAGGAAAGGTGGTCTTGGCAGTAAAAGGCAAAAAATAAGGTAAAGTAATAATAACTCACAAAAGTGATATTGCTAAAGAAAACCCCATGACAGGGTCGCCCTTTAGGGCTCCTATAAGTCAGAAATGACTTGAAGGTACACAACAATAGCATGGAAAGATGCTAGACTTCCACCGCACTTGGAATTAAACTGTATAAATGCTAAGCACACTAGGGTAGAATTAACTAGTCTAAAAGAAAAACAAACTTCTCCAGGGTTTGTTTCTTAGAACTTCTCCAGTTCTAAGGCATAAAAACCCAACAGGCACACTGCCAATTCACAGGTAGAAATTCTGTGAAATTTGGACTGTCCTTATTTTGTGCTTTTACAAGATCATCCTACGGATATCTAATTCAACATACTAAAAACCTCAGCTTTCTTCACTCCTTTTAAACCTTATAGTTGAAATATAAGAATGGAAATGCATGAGCATTGAATACAGGATCCCTACAGAAGACAGATGGAGCATCATTTTCCTGTATAACTCTTTTCCTCTTTTTGCCTACCAAAAACAGAATTGTGAGCTATGCAAATATACCCAATTGTGTTTAATGTACATAATATGACAGGTTTTTTTTATATTCATAGAATTTATATGGAAAATAATTTAAAGTATACAAATTGTTCAAACAAATGGACGTTTTGGCTATGCAATTACCATAAATACAAACATTTTGACTTCTCTCTCTTCGGTAGTTCTGTATTCTGTTTTGCACTACTGTCTGTTCTGAGCCCTACAAGGATAGCACACTAAATATCTATATAACAACAGCAATGTACAGTGCTTGTTATGCATAATCTCTTGTAGCCAGTTTATGTTCCAGATACGGATGGCTGAAAATCTTTACTTGTTTTGGTGACTACTGATACACCAAAGCCACCATTCTGCTATCCAGTATTGTCCATGTACAAACAAGCACACTCACAGTACCATAAGAGAACATGAAAAGCCATGAGTAATAATGTTTACAACTTGCAACTGTTCCTGAGGTGGCAAGAAAAGAGATGTGCTGGCCTGTCCTACAATCTGAAAAACACTGATTTAAGCCTAAAGAGGCCAAAAACATTTTAAGTACCATAGTCACAAGGTTTCCAAACCACTGGTGAGCAAGTTCATGACCGACAACAAGGGCCACCCACTGGCGGGAAGAGGAACAGGAGTTTTTGGGATCGATTAGCAGTGCAGTTTCCCTGTGTATGAGAAAGAGCAGAGACTGAAGCAGTATGACATCTGACAGGGAAAGTATTCAGTTCAGCTACAACAATTTATTTATTAATTTTTTAAAAATCTTATAGAATGCTACATGTTCATATATGTGAAAATGACATTAATAACATTTCATATCTGCTAGAATACATCACAGAGGCAAACACCTCACAAGCTATCCCTCCACTAATCCTTGTATAATAAATGAGTGGGACTTGAAAAATTTAGCTTCACAGTAAGTTGCTTCATTTAGCTGGTAATTTGTACTGGCCTTTTCAAAAAACAAAGACAATGATTTAAATTGTGAAAACTACCAATATTCTTTCTATCCAACTAGATCTAAGTCCCCATCTCTTAAAAACTTCTTGTGCAAAAGGCTGAATTGTAATACAAATTATTGTATTGGGGAAATCTCACAAACTGGAAATCCAAAGTCAGAAGGAGAAATAGAAATCCTTACCATTTCTATGGTCCAAAGCACACTGCAGAAATAATCCAGTTTGAGACCGCTTTAACTGCTCTGGCTCAAGCTAGAGAATCCTGGGAATTGTAGTTTATTGTGACCGCAGAGCTCTCTAACAGAGAAGGCTGAATGTAAACTACAGTTCCCAGAAGTCCCAAGCATTGAGCCAGGGCAGTTAAAGCAGTCTCAAACTGATGATTTCTGCAGTATGGTTTAGACCTATGACTCAACAATAAGGGGTCAAAGAATTAGCTACATTATCTGTTGATGTATTAACATTATTTGGTCCACAGTAACTTACATTACATACTTAACAATACACTTGATTTATTGATTTCAATTGCCTTGCTGAACTCCAGAGATACAGATCTCAGCACACTCTTTATTCCGAGTAGCTAAGACAGGGCTAGAGTCTTCTAAACATTCTTTTTTGTGTTCTTGAAGCAACATACAAAAGTGATATTTCTTTTTGGCTCATGATAGTGGGCCACAAAAAGGAAAAAACGATTCCTAACGCTACTTGTACAATTTTTCTGGTAGGTTGTTGCTTACACCTCATTTAAGTGTGGACAATAATATATTAGACAAGTATTCAAAACATTTTCTATCTGCTGTAGACTTGACTCTTTAGCTATTTTATTTAGAATGGCTGAGATCCATTTTGCTTGAAAGTAAGGCAAAAGATTACCAAATTATGGTTTAACCTATGAGTAAGATTAAAACACTTCGCAGTTTAATTTGGTCAACCATTTTGGTCATTAATATTTAATTGTTTTCATAGCAAGTGCCATCTTAACAGCCATTGTCTCCTATGAGAAAAAGCTTGGGATATACTTTAAGATAATGCCTTCTACAAGACATGTATGCATTCTTTCTCATTCAGATTTATGCAAAATCATTAACTAAAGAAATTAAAAACTACAAATTGTATGATTAAGTATTTCTTTTAACTGAGTGACTATCGTCAGTTATAAGATGCAATTATAATCAAATGTACTACAAAGAAAGCTCCAAATACGCCCTTTTCCTACAAAAGACTTAGTAGAAAAAGGTTATATTGGTTACAGTGCAAGTGATCTCAACTTTTTTATTTGGTCAAATATATCGGATTCTAATCCAGGATGCTAAACTGTGTTGGCTGCTGTAAAAATAAAGCGGGTTGTTTTGTTAAGTGTTCTTACTTTGTCTGAGTCTGCCCCAAAGGCACAACTTGACTGAATCACTTGCTAACTCACTGACTTGAGACAAAAACTGTCGGAGTGTAGTGGAGTCTCCTTCCTTGGAGGTCTTCAAGCAGAGGCTGGATGGCCATCTGTCAGGGATGCTTTGATTGTGATTTCCTGCATGGCAGGGGGTTGGACTGGATGGCTCTTGTGGTCTCTTCCAACTCTACGATTCTATGAATTTTTATGGTAAAACTGACTTTATAATGTGAAACTATCAGGATCAGTGTCAAAGATATGGGGAGAACATAAGTTAAAATGGAACTTTGGAGATCTGGTGTTACTGTGATCCATGTGCAGCTTGTTTCTGAACTTGACAAGAATTATTTTAATTCATAAGGTCTGAAAGGGCAGACAGCTCCCCTTCTCTCTCTTTCAGCTGTACTGCATATGAAAGGTGGTCACAGCCATGAGCTCAGTGGTGAATTTCCATTTTTCCCAAGTAGCCTGACATAAATTATAGCATGGCAGAAAGGTACTGGGGGTCACTGTGGGCATAGATCGTGCATGCACATGCATATATGCACATGTGTGGTCAAAATCTGGCCAATGAAATATGGAGTTGTTCACTGTGACAGAGTTACTAGGCACACCTGGCTTTCAGGCAGAATGTGAGGAGAGGCGCACAGGATAATTAGAATGTGTAAAAGCAGGAGTGAGTGACTGAGGGAGTTCTTCAGTGTGAGTCAGAATAGGATTCTGATTAGGAGAAGGAGGTCCGAAACAGATGGGCCAAAATAAGCAACATGTTCGATGATGCACACCCCTGAAGCGGCCAAAAGCAGCTCTGAGCCCGCCAAAGCGAAGCCCCAAGAAAAAGGAGTGGTGAAAATCCACTTCTGCCAGTGGCCTGTCTGAGACTGCAGCAGTGCCCAGGTTTGAAAGTGATGCGTACAGTCACCGTAGTCCTGGTCTGATCATGGCTAGAGCTGCCGGAGGCCGCTTCTTGCTGCACATCTGCTTCATCTTAGAGTCACTTAAGACAATTTAGGTAGGCTTGGAAAGTTATTATTGTAATTTGTAAAAGGGGGTACACAGCTCATAAATTATTTGAGAATCACTGTCTTATGGAATACATACTGAAAGTCTGCTGTCTGAAAAATATACATAAGGAGCCTACCACTCAGGAGAAATATGGAAATAGCAAATAAGGGTTATTTCAGCTTGCAGTTACTGAAGTTTACCTCCGTAACTATACATTAAATTATATAGTCAGCCCTTCTCATACACAGATTTTTTATCCAGGGATTCAAGCATCCACAGTTTGAAAATATTCAAAAAAAAAGTATAAATTTCAAATAGCAAACCATAATTTTCCATTTTTTATAAGGGACACCATTTCGCTATGTCATTATATTAAATGGGACTTGAGCATCCACAGATTTTGTTATCCATGGGTGATTTTGGAACCAAACCCCAGCATATAACAAGGGTCCACTGTATTTTGTTCCTTCAAGAGCTGCATGCCAAATGTAGATACACTCTTGACTAAACACTCTCAGTTTCTTGCAGGAGTTAATTCCTCTTTAACCATAGTTACCATTAGTGTCAGCACTTACAACTGCCATAGTGAGGGCCAACCAAGAGAGGAAACCAGTATTAAAATCTTAATTTTGATACAGAAGGGATTCTGGTTAACCTTAACTACATCAATAACCAATGTAAACATACATTAACTGTGATTAACTAGAACTGGGAGAATTTAATTTCTGAGAAAAGACAAGAAAAAACCCAGGTGCTTTTATGTCCTTCTTATGATCTCTTAACTGTGATTATGAGAATGGTTGCATTGGCACAAAATGCTACATTATAGCTTAGTATTATGTGCATGAGCCTCAGGCTTACAGGCTCCCCCACATGCCGCTCCATATCCAGCGCAGCCATAATGAGATTAGAAGAGTTAACTTCCACTTTCAAGTGACTATGGCTTGTTGCTACATTTTGAATGAGAACTACCATTACTATAGTTTAATTATGGTTTACTGAAAGTGACACGGATCACTAACCACATTCTGTAGCTGGCTTGTTCAAGTCTAATTATTAATCACTTTTTTGTCCATTTTTGACATAATGAAAAAGCACAGCTAATTAAAAGCCTTATCTCCTCCCTCATGGCTGTGTTGCAGTAGGGTGACAGTACATGAGCCTAAGGCACATTTCTGTAACACTAACTACAGCAGAGTGTGGCATGAGTATTCAGCCTGTGTTTATATTGGGCAACAGACAGCTGGAAAGAGATGCAGCCCAACATCTTTTAAAAATTGCAGCACCTTTCATTAAATGTTACACTCTTGAACAACTGCTTCACAGAATTCCAATATTTTCCCAGGGATCTGCTTAAGTGGCTAAATTTTTGTGAATAAATTTTTGTTATCAGAAAAGATTATTTAGAGGCAGTAACTAACCAGTAATAAGGACAAAGCACAAATCATTACAGCTCCCTGTCCCGCTTCTGATATAGTGGGGAAGTTAGTGAACAAGAACACAACAGGGAAGAAAGAGAGTATTTTAACAGCATACCTATAAGTAACAAGGCCCCAGTTCTCCATGGCACCTTTATAAAATAAACACAAAGGTTTATTGATATTGATACACACAACAATCTCCTAATTATTTTATAATTCAAGGAAAACTCAAATTTCAGAGAAACACTAAGTACTTTACCAGCTGCAAAGTCTGCAATAGCGATGAGATCAATTTTAGGAAGAGGGTAAGGAACATTGAAGTAATCCTTATAAAAAGGCAGAGTTTTAGCTGCAACCTATCAAAATAAGATAAAAATTTTAATACTGTATATTAACCAAAAGAAAAGTAGGTATGTAATTGCCAGCTAGTCATCCACAAGAGTTGTCAAAACTTCCCCTTGCCTTATCTGCAAAGCAGTACACATTTGGCAATTCAGCAGGCCAGCAGCAATTGTGGAATTAGCCCTTATCTGTATGTTCCATAAAGGATTATAATAAATAATTTGAAAGAACCTCCAAGAGCATGAAATCTCTTCGGGATTTTATTTGCAAACCTCAGTTCCACCTAAGTATGTGAGCTGAATAACTCTGAAACCTTCAGATTAATGGTGACCATTAATACACCAACTGTATTATTGAGCTTGACCACTAGTAAGTTCATTTGTGTGTCAAAATATATCCTGGCTGCTAGCTAAAAAAACATGGTGTCCCTCACAGCACAAAAATAGGAAGTAGCCTTTGTTAACCATATAATAATAATAATAATAATAATAATAATAATAATAATAATAATTTTATTCATATACCGCCTTTCCAAAGGATCAAGGCAGTGTACAAATTTACATAAACAAATACATAAACAATTTACATATAATTCAATATTGTTTACATCAGTAGTAGCTCTAAAAGGCTTCAAATATGTTTCCCCTTCTCAAACTTGTACATGAAAATGCCAAGCACTGAACCTGCTAACACAAACCACAGATTCTACACTAGACAGTGGCATCTGAAGATTCTCTGAATATTCCCCATATTTACAGAATTAAACTTTTGAAGCTGGTAAGTCCAGGTGAAATTAAAATATTTCCCATAGCAACACTGGGTCCTGCCCCTTCTCTAGCAATTGCAAAAGAGCAACTAACAACAAGAATACGTAATCATGATTTACCTCTAATGCAAACTTTCCTTGTTCTGCTTTGCCAACAGGAGTATAAACACGGACTAACACACCATCAGTTGACCTGGTCTCAACGAAGTCATATTCTCCAACCACAAAAGCAACGAGATACGTTGACATCACAGGAGTACGAGCAAATTTCACTTCCACCAGGTTTTCATCATCAGGGTAGGGCCTCCGGTCAGTGACATTCTGTCCAAGGAAAGATGTTTGGAAGACATTTTGTTAAGCTGAAAGTGAAGCAATACCAGATCTTGCAAGATGGCAGGGGCTGTTATTTCCTTGAGTTATTTGTAATGCAAAATAAATGTGTGAATCATAGAAGTTCATCTATTGTATATTTCACATCACCTTGCTATCTACCATATTTCTCCATACCTCCAATATCCTATACATCTATTTGCACAAGACACTGTCTACTCTTCCCTTGAAGTCCACCATATGCTTACTTTCTTTTGTCAGTACTTCTCCGTGTCAAGTTTATTTAGTCCAAAATGTTTTAAACAGAGTTCTTCCTGAGCACATTATCTTTTGTAGAGAAGCCAATAAATTAAAAAACAGAACTGCACCGTGTGGGAGAAAGGTGACAGAAGTATCATCTCAACTCAAAGCTCCTTGGAGTTCATGGTTTTTTGTGAGTTTTTCGGCCAAAGTGGCCTTGTTCTAGAAGATTTTTTTCCTGACGTTTCGCCAGCATCTGTGGCTGGCATCTTCAGATAAGATTCTCTGAAGATGCCAGCCACAGATGCTGGTGAAACGTCAGGAAGAAAATCTTCTAGAACATGGCCACATAGCCTGAAAAACCCACAAAAAACCATGGATGCCAGCCATGAAAGCCTTCGACTCCTTGGAGTTCATTTATTAAGAGGTAAACCAAGATTTTGCATTACATCTAAGGGGGTCCCATTCTATTTGCATTCATCTCAACACATGTATGAGCAGTACAGAAACTACACATTTAGAGTATCTTCTGTACTGTTCACACTCATATCACTGCTCATTTAGAACATACTGCTGATGTCAACAGCATTCTACTTCTTAACATTCTGAAAGACTTACCATATTTGACAAAGCTACTCTGTCTTTAGGAACCACCAATGAGATATCAAAAGTTGCCTTGATGGCTGGCTCATCCCAGCAAGGAAAGGCCCTGCGAGCATCTGTAGCCTGGAAAAAAGAAGATCAAACAGCCAAGTAAATGAGGCATTCTGATAATTACACAGAAGCTAAAGTATAATGAATCCAAGGAGCTATATTCCTCGAGTAGAATGCAATTTTTAGCCAAGCAACAGAGATATTTTTTTTAAAAAAGCAACATAATGTGCTCTGCAGGCCAGAATGGAGAGTATGAAGGCTAATAAAAGGAAGAGAAAAGGTATACAGGTCTTTAAGAAAAATGCACAAAACTATGTGACTATCATGACGTATCTAGGAATTAGCAGAAGAGTATAAAAATCTAACCTCTTCCAAAGCAAAATAGTTCTTCCATGAAGTATTCTGAAGTGAAGCTGGCTGGTTCTAATGCATCAAACCTGATTAGCATTTTGTTTGGCACTAAGGCAGTTCTAAAAACCTTCAAGTCAAGGTGAGCAAAGACTGCTCTGAAGGCAAGTATGAGGACTGCAGCGAGTCAGGGACAATGAAGGCTACTCCACTGAAAACATCTGACACAGAAAAGCTCACCCTCAAGGAAGCAACTAGTGTTTAGTACAGTGGGTCCTCGCCTTACGCGGGGATCCGTTCCGGATCCCTCCGCGTAAGGCGAATTCTGCCTATGCTCAAGCCCCATTGTAAACAATGGGGCTCGTGCACGGTGGCAAGGTGGCGCGGCGGCACGCGGGGCGCAACGGGTGCGCACGCCCATTCAATTGAATGGGATGCGCGCCCCATGGCTTGAGCACGTATGCTCAAGCCACGTAAGGCGCGCCCACGTATGACACGGGCGCGCTGTATTTATTCCTGAAGGTTCCTATTAATAAACTTTTGTTTCTGATACCTTCGGCTGAACCAAGAATGTTTTAGGTCTCCTTGAGATAGGGTTGCCATACGTCAGGACCGCCAAACCGGGACAAATGTAGGACAACATTTGAAAATGTAGGACACTTTCCCATGGAGGACACCCCGCGCCCCTTCCCGGACTCTAAGGAGACCGAGGCCTCCATAGAGGACAGGAAGGGGCGCAGGGTGTCCTCCATTTAATAACAAAGTGTCCTACAAAAAAGTGTCCCTCCTTCCTGGGTCTCTGAGGAGACCGAGGCCTCCTTAGAAGCCAGGAAGGAGAGCGGGGCCGGTTGCGATCACCACGATCACAGCCGGCCTCCTCCCTCTTCTCTGGCTTCTAAGGAGGCTCAGGCCTGGGCCTCCTTAGAAGCCAGGAAGGCGCACGGGGGCTGGCCGCGATCGCCACAATCACGGCCGGCCTCCTCCCTCTTCCCTGGCCTTTAAGGAGGCCCAGGCCTCCTTAAAGGCCAGGAAGGCGTGCGGGGTCCGCCGCAATCGCGGCCGGCCTCTGGGAAGGAGGGAGGAGGCCGCGGGGAGGGTGGTGGGGGTGGCACCGCCTCCACCTTCCCCTCCTCCACCCCAGGCCTCGCTGCCCTCCTCTTCCTCTGCCTCCTCCACGCGGCCATGTGCGGTGGCAGAGGAGGAGGGCAGTGAGGCCCCGGCTGCAACCGGGGCTGTCCCAGTTTTAGGCGGCACCCATGACGGGAGGGGGACGGTGCCGCCAAAACCGGGAAAATCCCGGTGGCAGCCGGGATATGGCAACCCTACGGCTTGAGAGGAAGAAGGCCCCAAACTTACAAGCCATGTAACAAAATGGTCAGCAATGGGCATCTGATCAGGTTTGTCCTTACTCCACCACAGTGTAGGTACTGCCTTTTCAGTCCTTACACATTCAGTAAGTGGAGTTGGTTAATAGTGCCTCACACTTGCCAAAGGCTAATCAATGGGTTCATAGGTCAAACAAGGGGTCAAACAACTCCCTATCCTGCCTGTTCCATACTGGAAGCAACTGAACAATCAACATCATACAAACAATGCCTGGTGAAGGCTCAGAAATCTGGAAAGGTTTGGCATAAAGGTTTTCCAGAACACTTCCTACATCATTCACACAGACACACACAAACACGGATAACAAGCTTGGACAAGAAGCTTCCATATCCCTGGATATTTTATTCTCCCTCCAGGACCGAAGCTTCCATTGTTATCTTTTTTTATTTTAAAAAAATAAGGCAGGCAGATCTAGCCAGTCAAAATATACGCACATAGACATATTTATATTTATTTTTTATCTGTGAACACATACTGTATTTTATTTAAAAATATGGCAGGGGGACCTAACCAGTCAGAATACATGCACATTGTACAGGAAATACTTTAATGAACAGCCCTTTCAAAGTACTGTACAGCACCTGATGACCCATTTGTCACTAACTAGAGTACTGTCATATTTTTATTATACGTCTGCTGCTTCATTAAAAGCAAATGGCAAGAAGCGAATGTTTTTAGAGAGGCAACATTAAGGTTAAATTCCTCTTGAGGAACAACACTACTTTCTCACTAAATCAATGTGGTCCCTAGCATAAACAACTGTTCTGCAAGGACAAACAACTCTTTCAATTTTCAAATGGTGGATGTGGAGCTAGTCAATTGTTACCAATGGGTGAGTTTAAGGTCATGGTGCTTTTTAAGCAAACAATCAGAAATCACAGAAGGTAAAATAATATTTCTAACAATAATAGCAGCAAGATACTGGAAAGTAGAAGAAACACCATCAATTGACGAATGGAAATTGAAAATATTCAATTTTTTTGTAATGGACAAGACACCAATCTTTACAAAAATTTTATGAAGAATGGCAACCATGGATTAAATATCTCCAAATTGAAAACCCAGAAAATAAATGGGTAGCTCTGACAGATTGAGTCGATGGTGAATTGGTAGGGACAGAAGAGATGAGAAATATTTAATTAACTGTATCTATGTCTTCTTGTAGATATAAATATTTAGATATGCAATCAACTACACAATTGTGAGATCCAGTCTAACTGGAATATATTTGTTGTTGTTATGTGCCTTCAAGTTGACTTTGACTGATGGCAACTTGATCACAGGATTTTCATGGCAAGATCTACTAAGGGAAGATTTACCATTGTCCTTAGGCTCTGTGTGTGTGTGTGTGTGTGAGAGAGAGAGAGAGAGAGAGAGACTTGCCCCAGGTTTCCAGGGCTGAGCAGGGATTTGAACCCTGGTCTCCTAATCCAACACTCAAACTACTACACCAAACTAGCTCTCATGCTACACTAAAAGTGTGTAAGATCTTGGCTTAAATGTAGTTGCTATTAAGCAAGCATACAATCTCCTTGTCAGAATCTAAACTCATGGAGAAGGGATGCTATTTCCTATTAATGAGATGAAAGGAGTAGACCAAATGAGCTCATACCTCAAACTGGGTAACAGCAGCAAAGCGAGTATCTCCAGAAGGAGTGGTGTATTTACTTCGATAGAAGCCTTTCATTTTATCATTCAGCTCTCCAACAAAATCTATTTTTAACGTTCCCATCCCTGTAGTTAAAAAAAGAGAGAGATTATGATGCTTGACTATATGGAAGTGCTAAATCTAAAACAATTAATTGAGCCAAGATATTGAGACTATTTCTTGTCCCACTGAAAGAGTCTTCCTACATTTTTATCCCGCCTTGTTCCTGATAAAGGGACTCAAAGAGGCTAACACTACAGTATATTTAAAACAATACAAATTAAAAACAATACAAAAATTAATAAAGTCTAAATGTATGATTTTTTTAAAAAAATTAATGAAGTAAAATAATTTTTTATATCAATCTTCAAACTTTTAACTCAAAAACAGAGAAACTACCCCCATTCGCAGTGTGATTTTCAAGGCAGAGTATCACATTTCAGTTCAGAAACTAGTAGGAACCTAACTTGACAAGCAATTGTGGATAAAATACCACAAGCAGCACTAAAGATAGCTCGAATTTAACAGTTACTGGATATCAATAGAGCAAACAAATGTGTCTAGAATAAATAGCCCTCCTGTCTCCAATTCCCTGACAGACAAACAGGCAAGTTTGTCCACAGCAAATTTCTCTTCAGTTGAACATTACATTCTGCAGATCCAACGGAGCAGGCAGAAGTAATTATATCAGAACAGTGAGAACTATTCACTTGACTCAGTTAAACACTCATTTTGTAATGTGGAACTCGCCAACCAACCATTAAAGTGAAATTTCAGTCTGCAAAAAGTAATACTACATTTTTAAAAGTACAAAACTCTTTAAAATGTGTATGTACAGCAGCTTAACTGTTTTAACCTTTTCTGGTATTTTAACCTGTTGATTTATTCACTACGTCTTTTATCCTATCATTGTTGTTATTAGAAGCAGCATTCCACCCTTCTCCCAAAATTGAGAGTCAAGGTAGCTTATAGTTTTAAAAAATGGAGATAAAAATATACAAAAAGTGAACATTAAAATACAATTAAACTATTCATAGTATGAAAACAATTGAAACCTAGGGTTAAAAGAATAAATTGCAACTGAAAATAATATATGCTTGATTATTTTAATTGTTTTAATTGTTTATGATATTTTATTATGGTATAGTTGGGGGGAGGGAAGTGACTTAATGTATTTTAATATATGTTGTATTTTATATTGTATTTTATTTGTTATTGCAAACCGCCTCGATCCTGTGGGAGAGGCGGCATATAAATAAATAAATATTATTAAAAGCTATTAAAATAGTTCATTTTAAAACAATACAGCACCGTTATAGCTGGTTCTTTAAAAGCTTTCCCTCTCAAAAACCTGTCAGAATGAAAAGGGGTTTGATTGCTGATGGGAAGACAGCAAGGAGGCAGTCATTCTGGCCTCTCTTGGAAAGGCATTCCAGAGTCTCCAGTAGCCCACCAGACCTGAAATGGAAGGGGTCCTAAGCCTCTGAAGCCCTCACTCCTGCAAAGTGGAGAGATTTTTAAAGCCTCCACAATCAAATGCTATACAACAAATTCTCCCTCCACTCCTCCTTCCATTCCAGGCTCAGCTTAAAGTCTCAGCCCTCCACAAAGACTCACACCCCCCCCCTTTAATTCCCTTCCCTTCAGTCCTTTCTTAAAATCTTGTAAATGTTCCCACCTCCTCCTCCCATTCCCCCTGTTTAGTCCTGGCTTAAAATCTAGAAACTGTAGTTTTGTAAGACATTTAGCCTTCTCTGGCACGTTACAGACCGTCCGTTTGGGGCGCCTGTAACTGGCCCTTTCCCTGCCAGATCAGGGCCTCAGCTGCCACAACGGCAGCCTCCGTTCCAGGCCGCGAGGAAGCTGCAAAAGGTCACTTCCCCGCGGCCTGGAAAGGGGTATCCTTGGGGCTTCAAGCCCCAAGGACACCCGATGGCAGTGGGGAGGAGGAGAAAGGGGCCGCTTGGCCCCTTTCTTCTCTGCGTCGCTGGCGCAGCCATGTAAAGGCTGCGCCCAGTGACGCAAAGCTGGAAGCAGCTCCGAAACAGAGCTCCTTCCGGGGCTGCAGAAAGGGCGCTCTAGGTGCTCTTGCGCAGCCCCACTACGTCACAACGGCGCCACCCTGTTTAGAGGCGGCGCGGTCATGATGTCGTAATGGCGACCCCCGTGTGGAACGGGCGCCGCTATTTTGTACGGACTGGGTCCGTACTAGGGTTAGGGGCGTCAGGAAGTGACACCCCTTTCTAACCCTACTACGGACCCAGTCTGTACTTTTATGCCCGTCTGTAACGGGCCCGTTAGAGAGCTGTGGTATTGCAATAATCAACAGTTCCCAGGATTCCCTAGCATTGGGCCAGGGCAGTTAAGCTGGTCTCAGACTGAATTATTTCTGCAATGTGTTTTGGAGTCAGGATAGGAATATTTTAATAAATGCATACAATAATTTAAACATAAGGAAAGCTAAATAACCTAAAGAATTCCTTTCACTTCACCAGTTGCAACTGCATTATAAACTGGAAGTAAGGTCCCACTTGTAATCTGTTGTGTGTCTTGGAGTTGACTCCAACTTCAAGTGATCCTATGTCAGGGCTTTTTTTAAATAAGGTTTATTCAGAGGTGGTTTCTCACTGCCTTCCTCTTATGTTGAGAGAGGGTAACTTGTTCATGATCATCCAGTGGGTTTCGAACCCTGGTCTCCCAAAATCCAACAGTCAAGCTAGTATGAATACCTTTATGGTGGGGGAGAGAGGGTTAGGTGCATCCAGGGACTATGTTAAAATGTAAAGTCAAATGAAGTTTAATTAAATTCAGAAGTCTGAAGAATCAACACACTTAATATTTTCTGAGGTGAGAAATAATGAGCAGATCCTTCCACTTCTGTTTTAAGATTAATATGCACACTGAACTATGGTTTAGCACTAAGAAACAGAACATTGCTGATATCTCCCAGGTATATAATATTGTTCAACCTGTATCATAGCATCATTTTACATGTTACCCTGCTCCCACAACGTAAGTAGCTAACTTTGTGCTGATCTGAAAGGAATATGACATGGTTCTTTTCTCTATTGCTGTGTGTTTCTGATGCACTGACAATTCAGACCAGAACAATCTACTTTCAAGAGCAACATCTCAGTGAGATCTGAGGATGATATTTTTAGTCGTGCTATCTAACATACTTGGAACTAACAATGCCAATGATTGAATTTGACATATTCTGCTTGCCGAGCTTGTATCCTACTGCTGAGTTATAGCCTCAGTCTTTGTGTAATTCCCTATCTTAGTTACAAGCAATCTCCTCTTTAATTTTTTCTTTCCATGTTAAACCACCATAGAATCCTTGTATCTTCTAATTAACATGGAATAATTAAAATCAAAATCAAAGAAAGAAAGAAATGCAGCAGAGCAAAACGAAGAGGAAGAGAAGAGGTAAGATTACTTAAATTCATGTCTTTTTGGAAATATTTGCTCAAACTGATGGCAATGCAGAGTTGAGAAACTGAAAACATAAAGCTCTATCTTAAAACAACACAGAGACTAAGGCCTGTTACAGACTGCCAAAATAAAGCTGCTTCAGGTCTCTTTGGAGGTATGCTGTTTAAATGATGCATGCATCCTAAGAATCCGGAAGCTGCACCAAAGCTGCACTCCAGTGCTTAAGAATGGCGTGTGGCTTTGGCGCAACCTCCGGACTCTTAGGACCCATGCATCATTTAAACAGCATACCTCCAAAGGGACCCAAAGCAGCTTTATTTTGGCAGTCTGTAACAGGCCATGGTTTTAAAAGGTAAAGGTAGGCCCTTGACATGAATGTCTAGTTCTAACCGACTGTAAGGGTAAGTGTTCATCTCCATTACTAAGCCAAAGACCCAGCATTGTCCAAAGACTAATCTGGTGATTGTGTGAACAGCATGACTGCACCAAATGCTGTTACCTTACCACCGAAGTGGTACCTGTTTATCTACTTGTATTTGCATGCTTTCGAACTGCTAGGTTGGCAGAAGCTGGGACTAGTGACAGGAGTTCACTACATCATGCAGCACTTGGGCTTCAAAGTGCCAACCTTCCAATCATCAGAACTGGCAACATAGCTTACACAAATACAAACCTCGATTCAAGAAATTACAAGCTGCGTATAGTATATACAGCTAGTACTAGGTTTGGAAGGTGTAGGGCACCGTGCATCCCATGGGGAAAGTGCAACTAATGGAGCACTGTGAAGACCCTCAACCATCTTTTTTAAGCCCTTAAAGTTTCTACAATATCCTGCAAACCTCACCCTACCTCAATTTTTAAAAATTTAATTCACTCAGAACAGCCACAGTAGGTGCAGGATAGTCCAATTGTGTGATTCACAGAGACCACAAAGAAGAAGAAGCAGTTGTGTTCCCTCGCCTCACCCCCAAATATCCCCAAACAAACAAATAAATTCAAATGAAGCCAAAGTAACACCAAAAACAATGTTTCATCACTTCTGGTTTCATTTTAGCACACTGGTGCAGGCCATCAAGGATGTGCAAATATTGATCCCTACATAGTTGTCCACCCTTGGTGTGTAGAAATAACAAACTGAGCAAACTACTCCAAACCATACCCCATCTTGTTTTCCTTCTGTCCACACGAAAAAAACCCTCCATTCATGAAATGGCTGAATGTTGCACTAAGAGGTTTTAAACACTCCAAAGGGGCCACCATCAAGCCAATCCAGGGTGTGTGCACATGATGCACACCCCCAGATCACTTGGAGGCGGTGCAAGGACCGCACTGGAGCAGCAGAACGCAACTCAAAACCAGCCACAAAAGGAGCGGTTTTTTACTGCTCCTTTTCATGTCCTGTTGAGGACTGCAGCAGAAGGTGCCCTTGGGACTACAGCATCTGGTTGTTGTGGTCCTGCAGTGGTAGCAATCTCTGGTCGCTCATTTAGCCCTATTTACTTGAGCCCATAGTGGACTTAATATTTTACTCTTTTTTTACTTATTTTAGGTCTGGCATTTTAAAATTGTTTAACTGGTGGTTTAACAGTATAATTAATTTAAGTTATGTCTATGGTTTATTAGATTTTAACAGGGACCTTTTTATTTATGTTGGAAGATGTACAGTATCCCAACTCTGGGAAGAAGGTAGACTGTAACTCAAAGTAAATAAACATAAAGAAGCTAATTCAATTATTCTCTATTTATTAGAAAGAACCAAAGTTTAGATTAAAAAAACAGAGGGGTGAATTCCAGAGCCAATTTTTAATTTGTCAGCACTTTCAATTGCAACTCAAATGAAGCAAAGATTGTGTTTTAATTCAAGCAATTTGTATTGAGGTAACTATAACATATAAGAAGCAAACACTTTCAATATTACTATTTATAAATTTTAGCCTGAGCTGGAAAGAACATGATGAGGGACTGAATACTTTGCTCCCTCACAGGGAAGAGGGTCCTAGTTCAGACAAGATTGTTAAAACTGTAGAATGAAGCTAGTATTTTGACGTTTTCAAAAGGGATAACAGTATTAGCCACTGGCAGGAAACACTGTCGAGTCTAGTGGTACTTGCAGACTAAAATTTATTGT
Organism: Sceloporus undulatus; assembly: GCF_019175285.1. Taxonomy (NCBI): domain Eukaryota; kingdom Metazoa; phylum Chordata; class Lepidosauria; order Squamata; family Phrynosomatidae; genus Sceloporus; species Sceloporus undulatus. Next base: position 92,478,993 of record NC_056527.1, on the reverse strand, counting down.
GGCACACCTTTCATGGACTCCAGTCCATTCTAATAGCTGCACAAGGGGCTAACTTTAGATGGCACATGCATATGTAAATACAGATCAGAAATATGTCTGGGATCGAATTAATGTTACAAGTCCAATCTCCCTTATCAGACTTACTTTGGATTAGAAGTATTTTGAATTTTGGAGTTTTTTAGATTTCAGAATATTTCTATATACAGTGGCACTTGGCATCCGCAGGGTTCTGGTTTCAGTACCTGCCATGGATGCCAAAATCCATGTATGGTGTCCCTCATATAGTATAGCAAAATCAAGGTGTGCTTTTTGGAATTTACAACTTTTTGTAATATTTTCAAACTGTGGATGGCTGAATCTGTGAATAAAGAATCCATGTGTATGGAGAGCTGACTGCATATAATGAGACTAGAGATGGGACCCAAATCTAAACATGAAATTCATTTATGTTTCATATACATCTTATACAAATAGCCTGAAAGTAATTTTATACACATTGTTTTTTTTAATAATTTTGTGCATGAAACCAAGTTTGTGTAATCTGAACCACCAGAAAGAAAAGAAGTCACTCTCTCAGCCACAAATGTGGACAATTTTGGATTTTGGAATATTTTACATTTTGGAATTCCAGATAAGGGAGACTGAACCTGTATTACAAAGGGTGGCCAGAAGATATACATCTCACACTAATATATAAAACCAAAATGAAATCTAGTAAAAAAAAAAAAAAGGGGGGGGGGAACCCCTACAGAATCAACGCTGTTGGTGTTGTGTGCCTTCAAGGCCTTCAAGTCATTTCCAACTTATGATGACCCTAAGATGATCAAATCATGGGGTTTACTTGGCAAGATTTGTTCAGGCAGGATATGCCATTGCCTTCCTTGGAAGCTGAGAGTGTGGGTTTTGCCCAAGGTCACCCAGTGGTTTCCATAGTTCAGTGGCGATTCGAACTCTGCTCTTGAGTCATAGTTGAAAGCTCAAATAACTATATAATGTTAGGTCTCTCAGAATCAACATAAATAAAAGAAACTTTACCTTTTTGCAGCGTGCTGGGAAAAGAGAGAGTCACTTTCTCATCTTCGTTCTGGTAGTTGAATCCTGTAGCGTGGATTTCTGAAAAGTAATGGAGAAAGTGTGCTTAAATGGTTTGAATAGGCAAGCAAATTTCCTATGACTTAAAGATACATACAACAAGATGTTTGTATTACATGATCAATGCAAACAGCAAGTACACTTATAATATAAATGCTGGACAGAAAATAGGGTATCATTAATCTGTGACAAATATACAGTACTATGACTATAACTCAGGGTTGATAGTGCAACATTGTTCTTCATCTCAAAAAAGGAAGGATGATACATCTACAGAAACTACTGTCCCGAGAAAATCTGTGCTTGCAAAATCTACAAATTTAGTAATGTTTGGAAACCCAAATTATATAACATCAACCATGGAACCAACTCATTAAAACAACTAGAAATTCCAACTTGGTGAATTTTCTATGTAGAAGTGAGTATGTGCACATCAAATCACCAAAGACCATGATCTGTTCTTAGAAGGTAGACATATATAAGGATACTGTTTTATTTCAAGACTACAGTTCAAGGGAAGACTTCTGCAAAAGCTTTATTCTGCTTTAGACAGGAAAACATTTGAGAAACTCTTTTTAATGCATAAAATGAACATTCTCTCTCCCATATACCCCAGAATCTAAACCTGTTTGTGTGATTTCATAATGCAAATTTTGCATGCTATTTGCACAGACACCTATCTATTCCACAGTTTTTAACAGTCTGTAAAATATATTCAACTATTTATTAGTACAAACAAGTCAGTGGAGCTCAGTTATGCTTAGCTGTAAAATCAATTTTCAAAACAAAGGCTAGAATCCTAGACTAAGTGAAGCAATACTGAAAAGAACATCTGAGGAAGAAGTACGCTTTTCACACTATCCTTTATCATTCTTGATCCAAACAGAAAAGAAATCTGAAGTGGCTAGGCATGACTTTCTGGTACATTCAAGATCCAGCATCTCTCTCTCTTTTTTCTATAAGACAATTATTCAGCTTCTATGGCATTACAAACCATTATACTCAATTCTTTCTCCCCTTGCAATTCCAAAAAGGAGGGGGGGGGGAGGAAACATTGTATAAACTCTTAAAAGAACATACTTCAGAATTAGTTTATTAGAAACCGATGTCAAGAATTTAGAAGGAGGATTCTCTACCACCACTCTAGGGAAAACATTTCTAGTCCTTTATGAAATACTGTATACCTTCTGTGTCTCCCACCAGTGAGTTTCTAATCTCTTTTTTTTCTGAATAAGGCACTGGACCAAATGGTAGTGTTACAACTACAAGGTTTCTTGACTGAAGCTGATTGTATGAATCACTTCCAATCTGGGTTCAGGCTGGGCAGGTGATAGTCTTGGTAAATGAAACAGGCATGGTGCCTGAACTATGCCAGGAACAGGGTGGCAAGAACTGCCTTCTTCTGTTAAGTTGGTCCTCATAGAAGCATTAAACACCATCGCAAATACTTCTGGTTTGCTGAGATGATATGGAATTTGGGAGCATCATTTTGCAGTGGTTCTGAACATTCCCAGAAGCTTGTGCTAGATGACTTTTCCTCAAACCTTACTTCTGGTAAAAATGGTAAACATGTGGCCTTCTACACACTTTTAACTGCAACTCCAAGCACTGCTAACCATTGGCTATGTTAGACAGAAGAATGGGAGCACATCACGTTGTATGGGTCAGACATCTCCATTCATTGCCTCTAGCCTGTGACTATTTAATCCTCATTGTTCTTATCTACATGAAACTGCTAGAGGTCATATAGTATGGGCTTGACCTTCATTATGCTGATGGCATCCATCTTTATCTAAACTTTTCAATTGATGTTAAGAAGCTGTATAATTTCTGAACTACTGCTTAGATGCAGTGAAAAGCCAAGCATAGCCAAACAAACCAAGACTCAACGCACCAAGATGGAGTGCAGAGGACTGCAAATACTTAATGTTTTGGACTGGAGAGTACTTCCACTGAAGTACCAGATACGCAACTGGACACACTATCGGATACGACATTGTTCTTGGAAAACCAGTTGGTGACAGCGGCCAGGAGTGCTTTGCTCAGCTTCATCTGGTATACCAATTGCATTCCTTCCTGAGGATCTTGCCACAGTGATTTACACCCTAGTCACCTTTCATTTAATCATGGCAAGAGGAAATGGAGGTGTCCAGACTCCTGTGCATTTTACAGTCCATACAACTCCAGTCTTTGATCACCTATACTAGATTACAGTTCATCTCCAAGCCCAACTCAAGGTGCTGTTTTATCTAAAATTCTCAAAAACCATCTCCTTCATATGAACCTAGCTATAATCTGAAATTGTCATCTGAGGTCCCTGTTATATTTACTGTCACCAACTGGTATGTGTTTTTATTTGAATTTTATAAATTGCTAAAAGTGCTTAGTTGGCTAAAAGGCAATTTACAAATTTATCAAACAATAAATCTTTAGTTACAATTTTTAGGTAACGGGTGGTATGAAAGGTCTTAGTCTGGTATACCAGAGAGCTGTGCTAGTTAGTAAAGCTACTGAGTAAACAGAGTGACCAACAATCTACTTTCTATTTTGCTCAAAGCTTTTTCAGAGAATTAAATCTCTTTTCATTCCACTCAAAAAGCTCTGTATAACATAGGCAAAGTCAACAACAAAACAGATCCAATAAAAGAGTTCACCAACCTCTTCCCCAGTAAACCACAAGATAAGGGCATGCTGATAAGCATTTACAATATACAGGTCAATTCAGCTGGCTTGTAAGACTAAGGGTAAATAAAACCCTTAAAAACAGATCAAAAATAAGCTGCATGAAAGCATTAATCACAAATTCTTATTCCTATATTACATTTTACCAACATGCTGAAGTGACAAAGAGTTAATAAAATGTATCCTCAGCATGAAAAAAGCCAAGTCTTCACTAGAAAAATTAATGAATACACAAAAGCACCCTTCAAAAATCAGGCCTTGATAGCAGTTTATATAGTGCATATTCATTTTGAAACACAGGCCTTTTCCCCGATTTATACAATCACTGAAGTTAAGTAAAAAATAAGCAGTAGAACTTTAGTTTTCAAATAAACTACCTTCTGGATACTATTTCAGACAAAGGAACTTGAAAAACCATCTCTGAGTACTCCTTACCTACAAAAGCCCTATGAAATTCATGGTGTCACCATAGGTCCACAGGTAACTTGAAGGTGCATGCATGTGTGCGCACCTTCTGGTTACAACTTTCTACCAAGACTCACGTGCTAAAGGAATTGCTGTACATTACAGTATTCTGAGGCATGTTCTGGCAGGTATACAATTATGGAGCTAAACCAATCTAATCTTTTTAACCTTGCTGTTGTCTTGCTTGAGCTGAGCACTGAATCTAAAATCATTCCCCTGCATAGGAATGTATTAGTTAGCAAGCAGCCTTTGAGGAAAGACTGTTCACCATTACCGATCTTACTGAAAAACAAACTTACATTATTGGGCAGACAACTTGTTTATTCAGTGCATTTAACAGGCTTGAGTGTATGCTGCTCCAAACAGCTCTGCCAGTCTCAGATGACATGTTTGTGGGGCATGAAATATCTCAAGGAAACCAAGCAGTTGAGTCTGCATGGCAAAAAAAAGAAGAAGAAGAAGAAGCTGGTGTTACTGTGCAACTAAGATGGGTTGTGGAGATGATAGGTTTGAGCAGAACCAAGAATTTGTGGGGCTAGTCAGAAATGCTTGATACACCTTATACTTGTAACTGTTCATAAATAAGTCTACCCACCTCTATACCTCAATCTCTGATATGTAACATAAGAATTTTTAATTTTTAACCTTGTAATTTTGTTTTATGTATTTAATATTGTATTATGAGGGTTAATTTTGTGGGAATTTTAGTGTTGTTAAGATTTATTTTATTATATGGTCTGTTTGTATTTTATCTGGTTGTAATCCTGCTTCAATACATAGGGAGAGACGGGAAATATAAATAAATTTATTATTATTATTATTATTATTATTATTATTATTATGATGTGAGCTTTGACCATGGTTGACAACATGATTCTCTGTGTATGTCAAACAAGACAAGGTCAATGGTTCTATTACTAAAGTGTCCACTGATAGGTCAGCCTTTTCCCCACACTGTCTGAAAAGGTTTGAGGGGCATGAATAGCTAGTTAGAAAAGGAGACAACTGAAAGTCTTATTTCTTCTCATCTCATCATTTTGTCTTCCAGGTTTTCCCCCCAAGATAATCAGAAGAGAAAATAGTAAGCTGCTGCCAAGTATTGTGTGCACTGGATAATTTCAAATCAAACCAATTATTTCATCATACCTATTGTAAGTAGTGAAGGTAAACTTTATTCCCAAACAACTGAATCCTTGTTGAACAGATGCTAAATTAGCTCCATCTCATTCAACAGGACAAATATTCACACGGCCATACTGGTAAGCCATTGTTTAACACTATAGAAATGAGTATATTTAAGCCTAAGGCTCACACTTTCTTCCCGTCATCTGCACCCAACAAAATAATCACATATTTCCATTTCTGCTTTAGAACTCAGCATTCTTCTGTGACAATCTCAGGGGATTGTTTTAAATTACTGCTAGTTTAAAATTAGGGTGTTTTCATGGGTGATATCACTCTGTACTAAATAGAAGCAGCAGCCAAGAATTTCAGTGAGATGTGTTGGAAGCACTGCAGCCGTTAGGCATTTAGAGTTCTAAAATGCAAAGATACAGGCCAGAAACATGAGGTTTAAAATGGATTGCTGAGCATAAACTCAATGGATTTTGATCCCTGCTATCTTTAGATTTCAAATGGAAAGCAAACCTGCTATAACAAGATAGCAGGTCAAGCATTCTTAGCAAACAAAAGAAGGGAAGGGCTAACATCTGCCTGGAACATTTTATTGACTGGAAAGCACACACTTCCAGTCTAGAAGGAACATTACTGTAGATCTCCTCGACAGCAACATGTTGACAATGTTGGAGAAGTTTAAATAAGGGCTAAGAAAAAACAAACAAAAAATCACTGAAAACTTCTTATGTGGCCAACAGTAAGTGAAACATTTGTAACATTATTTCACAACTGTTGACACTGTCTGTATATATGATGGCATAATAATATGTTAATATAAACTTGTTAATTCAGTCATACACTCAGCACACTCACACTAGTGAACAATAATCCCCAACCCCAACCAAGTCTTCAGTGCTTATGGTCAGGGAAGCAATCCTGACCGGGAGTAAAGCATAGAAAAGATATGCCTGTCTGAATGTGCCTTCAAGTCACCAGTTGATGTATGGTGGGTGACCCCATGGATTTCATATGGTTTTCTTAGGCAAGCAATACTCAAAAGGTAGTTTTGTCAGTTCCTTCCTCTGAAATATAGCCTACAGCATCTAGTATTCATCTGTGGCCACCCATCCAAGTACTAACCAGGGCTGACCCTCCCTAGCTTCCAAGATCAGACAGGATCTAGTGCCTTTAGGGTATTTAGGCCCCATTAAAGAGATAGTAAAGAAAACACATGACGTTAATAGAAGACTTCATTCCATTGCAGTTTAAGGTGTTGCATTTATTTGTATTTTATGCAGTACAATAGATACTTAGTATAGTTATAAAAACTAAAAAAATGAGACTTTGTTCATACCTCTGCTAATGGACTAGATTCTGATAACATAATTCTGTTAATATAGTTTCTCTCTCTAGTCTTCCTTTGTAGGTTCTTTGTTCAAGGACTGCAACCTGTAAATCCCTTACTGTATGTCCAGGAAAGCTGAAATATTCTGCAACTGGTATATCGATATGCCACATTTTTTTCTCTCCCTCTCATTTCCTCCATTTTATGTTGCAAGAGACTAACTTAAATTGGTACTAACTTCAGATACAAATCTATACCATGGACTGGGAGCAAGCTCAATCAAACTGGGTGGGATCTACATCTGAATAAACATGTGGACTGTGTTGGCAAGGTCTCACTCTAACAGTTAGCATCTAACTCCATGTGTCATGGAGGTTCAAATATCTTCCCATTTAACTTGTGTTCCAAGTAGTTTCTACTATCAATACGTTGAAAGAATTAAGAAGACACAGAGAATGAGCGAAGAAATAAAGTTTTAAATTAAGTACTTTCATTTAATCTTGCACTGGACAGAGGAATTGTAAATTAGTATGGTTAGGAAAAAGAGACTGCACTGTATGAAACATTAACCCAAGAAGAGATTAGCAACTTGGCATCTGGAAGTTAAAGTACTGCCAAGCATAGTACAAATCTTTGTGTTACAATGGGAAAAAATACATTTACATCCCAAAATGCAATTTGTCAGCTTGATATAAAATATTTACTTATATAAATCCATTTAAGTTCAAAATGGCTTTTAATAAATAAAGTTAAAACTATATTTCAAAGAGCTACTAAACCTAGAAATAATCCACTGGTGATTGACACTACTGAGGACTTCCCATTGACTTTGTTCACAGTACAAAACAGTAAGTCATTTTGCAGCAATGTCTCTCAGCTACTGTCTTTGTTGCAGAAAACTGTCTCTGTTTCAAAGCCACAGACACTGTCAACCAGACCAAGCAATCAATCCAGCAGTAACAATCACTTTTGAAAATACTGTCATCACACAGATAAATCCACCATGGTATAAAAACAACAGGGCTCAAAATATATGTCAAACTCTTTACAGCCAAAACCACAGAAACTATCCCTGTTTAGGAATTGAGGACATTTCAAATTCAAACATTAGGACAGGATTTCTAGCAATAGCAATAGCAAATATATTTCTATACCATTTATCAGTGCACTTAAGTACTCTCTAAGCGGTTTACAATGTGTAAGCTAACTGATCCCAACAATCTGGGTACTCATTTTAGCAACCTCAGAAGGATACCAGGCTGAGTCAAGCCTGAACCTCTGGCTGGTATTGAACTCACAACCTTGGGTTTGTGAGTGAGTGGCTGCAATACAGGCATTTAACCACTAAGCCACCAGGGCTCTTCAACCCAGGTAAACATTAACTTGCTACCTTTCTCTTCAGTTAAGATATATTACAAATTAAAATAAGATAGTTGCCTGAAAAACAATGACAGGAATGCAAATGCAATGACTGTTGGAAGCAACAAAAAATTCCTGTAGGACCACAGATTTTGGGATAATTGATTTTCAAATCAGAGTATTTATCATTACATACTGGAGTAAAACTTTCCCATTGGAGGGGATGGACACCAAAACTGAAATCTGAAGCAAACTGCACCAAACCTACTGTAGTTACTTGTTCTGTCATTATTAAATAAAAATCTTATTTTATCATTTATTTTCTGATCAAACCTGGACACTTGTTCTGTATTTAGAGGTAAAACCAATTCATCAAATTCATTCCCAACCTTCACCATATTTCACTATGTTATGCATCTATGCATGTCATGGTTGGTTTTTAGTCTATTTATATACAGTATTGCTGTGAGATTTGACTTGTGATAACCTAAGGCTATAAACAAATAAAAGAACTTACGAACCATGACAGCTTGTAAGCCTTCAATATACAGAGCACTACACATATTAACAATTTTGCTGCAAAGAACATCTAGTACAGATTAAAATGATGGTGCAACTACAAAGCAATTCCTGAAATTACACAGTAGCCAGATGGATATGTCCATTAATTAATGATTCCAATTTACAGTCCTGCAAAAAAAAAGTCTGGACTTTGGCCAAAGGTTATTCACAGTTATGTTCCAAAGGAAGGACAAAAGAAACTATTCAAGAAACAATACACACTGGGAAAGAAGCCGATTATGCCAGGATTCAAAACAGAACTGAAACACTAGCTATTCTAGATGCTGGTTCACAACTTCATAAACTATGGTTTACAATGCTACAAACATCTACTTCTCCCTGCAAAAGGCACCAGTTTCTGTACAGAGAACTGTCTTGCAATAAATATCCTAGTGGCTGGAATCCTCTTGGTAACTAATTTTTTTAGATGTAGCAGGAGAAATATCTTGCAAAAAGAGGATGCATGCATGTCTTCAAATCCCCTGTCAACTCACGGCAACCCCATTAATTTCATAGGGTTTTCTTAGGAAAGGAATACTTAGAGGCAGTTTTGCTATTTCCTCTCTCTGAAATATAGCCTACACATCACCTGGTATTCATTGGCAGTCATCCATCTAAGTACTAATCCTATGAGGGAGCTGACCAGGCAGACCCAACTCCATCAGGGCTAGCCTGGAAGAAGAGACTCTTCCCTCCATAACTGTCATCTTCCGGCCTGTGAGGGAGATGACCAGGCAGGCCCAGCTCCATCAGAGCTAGCCTGAAGAAAGAGGCTCCTCCCTCCATAACTGTCATCTTCCAGCCTATGAGGAAGTTGACCAGACAGGCCGAGCTCCATCAGGGCTAGCCTGGAAGAAGAAGAGCCCTCCCTCCAGTCCATCTGCCTTGGTCCAGGCCTCAGAGGGAGAGAAGAATGCTGGACCTGATCCCCTCCCCCTCTCACCATTCCCTTCTCCTTTTGTGTCATGTCTTTTTAGATTGTAAGCCTGAGGGCAGAGAACTGTCTATTATCCTCTCTGTTGTAAGCCACCCAGATTCCCAGTGATTGGGCGGCATATAAATAAATCCTATTATTATTATTATTATTATTATTATTATTATTATTATTATTATTATTATTAATCAGGACAAGCCCTGCTTAGCTTCCAAGATCTGGTGCCTTTAGATCAATGTCCCTATGCTAAGAATGCAAAACAGATGAGGAGGGAGTTCTGTACCCTCATCCGCTAAGCAGCTGTGGGGAAGATCTAGTACTCATGTCAGCTACCCTTGCACAGCCAGAGAAGGAGGAGCAGTCCCCAGCATTAGGCTGCTCCTTCTATCTTGGGTGTGTAAGGGCAATTAAAACAACCTGAGAACAAAAGGCTGAAGCTAAGTGGAAGCCAGTGAGGACACAGCTGTGTAAGACCTCCATGGATGCTGCTGCATACCCAGGGAGGTATTGGGAAAGAAAAAGAAACCTCTGCCCCACAAAGGAGTGTGGAAGTAAACTGACAAGAGAGTTGCATTCCACTATTATCTCTCAAAGGAATTCTGACTTAATGTTAGTTAACTAGCCAGGATTAGAAGCCCACCATCTCACAAACCTCTAAGATGTACAGCAAGAATCTTGAAAGCAATTAAAGAATCCAATTCCTGGTTTCAGCACAGAGGTAGACAAATGGTGCGCTCTTAATGTTTTGAACTACAACTCCTAACAGAGCAGTAGAGTTGGAGTCACAGATTCAGAATCGGAAGCAATTTTGGGTAGAGTGAATTGGTACTGATTCCAGCTTCAAAATAACAGGTTATAATATAGTAAATAGCACTTTAAATTTGTATTTTACCATTTACAAATGTATTAAATGCCTAGTTTGTTGCATATTAACTTTCATAGGAATTTAGAAAAGTTTTCTTGTTCAAAAGGTTTAATCAAATGAATATTGTACGTCCTAAATATCTAAGTAGCCTGATAATTACGTCATGCTGATGAAATGCCTCGTGTTACCTTTTTATTACAGTGAATGTGTTTTAACTAATTAATATACATTTGGCATTTATAATGAGCTGGAAGTCAAACAACAGAAAATAAGAGGAGTTTGAATTGAAGGCGTAGCATACTGACTTCACAGCCCTGATTCCCATGAGTCCCAGCCAGTAAGTGATTATGGGAGCTGTAGTTTGTTTATGCCTTACTCTACTGCCAGAAAGACCCCAAGAGCAGTGTACAAATTGTTAATTTGACAGTTGCCTTCCTTCAGGCTTATAATCTAAAGAAAACACAATGCACAAGGAGAAGAAAATGGCAGTGGGGGAAGAGATTAAGTCCATCATATACTACCTGTTCTTTTTACCATCTGAGGCTACAGCAGTGGCATTTGGGATGCTGGGGCTTAGGGCAGGATGGAGCTATGCCTGCCTTTCTCCCCCTGTGAGGCCACAGCAGTTAAGCAGAGTACTCACTCCAATTAAGCATTTGCTTTTTAAGTTTCCTTACCCTTCCCTGTATTATAATTCCTAAATGGCAGTGGAAGCACACATTCATTGATGAAGGAAAGCATAACAATCCAATAAAGAAATATATGCTCTCTTGAAAATGCCCTTTCTCTTAAGCTTTCCCCTCACGACTTCTAGCTTTCCCAAACAATGCTCATAACTGCTGATCCAATTCCACAATGAAAAAGAGGGTAGTTGACCACTGATAATAGCAGTGGAAGGACTTGCACCCTTCCCCTCTTTGACCCTGCTTGGTTATCACCAAATACATTGGCTCCCAAAGATTCTTCCCTCACCTTTCCTAATTGAAAGAGTAAAGGTGTGTGTGTGTGTTCTGTCAGTGTCGGTAAGAACAACCTCAGTCCACTAAAGCAATATTTCAGACTAGAGAAGATGCAGCAGTTAAGCACTTGTCCCTGTCACCCAGCATGGGGCAAAGGACATGTTTGCATTGAGCAAGGTTGAGGCTGCTGTTACTACTCACAACTGTGGCTGTGCCAGTCAGAAAATAATGATGCGTGGAGAAAAGATGGGTAAGAATTTGTCATCAACTGGGAAAGTGTTAGGGGAGAACATGTTCTCAACAGTGACTTTTGCTTTTGGGTTGATTCTTTTTTTTAGCATTCTATAATTTTTCTATGTTCTGTGTGCATGTTTCTCATTCACCACCAAAATGATAACGCTTCCCCAAGAGTAGTGCAGAACATTAATTGGGGTACTTTAAGGATTTTAAATTCTCCCCTTGCCCTCATGGCCTTCCCCATATTGGAAAGACCTTAAAAGGAAAAGTTCCTTTTGTCTTCTCTTGTTCTCGAACTCTACATCTCAGCCCTGAAGTGGTGCCTAGAAACTTTTTTTATCATTTTAAGAACTTGGTTCTACCCATTTATATTTAAAGGTGTGCGCTCCATAGGGTTACTCATTTTCTGACAATAAACAAAACCTTGCTTGGCAGAGGTGAGAGAAAAAGGCAGAGTATGTGTGTGAATACTTAGGTGGGTGAATACAGAGGTGTGTGCACATTTCTGTGGGCTGATATCTATGAATAAGGTATGCATGGATCAGGTTGATGGGTGTGGGAGAGAGGAATATGTATACAGTTGCACCTCCTTTCTTTGCGGACTTGAGATCAGCATTCTTGATTATAAATGTAGGGATGCGCCCCATTCAAGCCTATAAGTGCGAGTCTCCGTTTTCGCAGGGGTGTGGAATGGATCCCCCGCCAAAATGGAGGGATGATTGTATATGTAGCTTTGGTCCTGTCCAACATTGGCATGTGGAAAGATACTTATCTATGAATATTCCTTGAATAGAAAAACATGTAGTCTTTTACTTCAAAGGGCTTCCCAATCCCTGCCCTAGAATGACCAATCACTGTCATACCAGGAGCACTACAAGTTTCAAAGTTCCTAGGCAGAAGGTTTTCTACCACTGATTTTATTTCTCAAATTTTTTCCAGTCATAAGTATAGGAGTGGTGATTTAAACATAGCACAATAGTTTACCAAAATCCTTTGGGGGGAAGAGGAAGAGAGAGAATGATAACTAAACAAAATGGGGAGATGGTCTTTTGTAGAAGCATATTAACTTTTATACTGTCTTCTAAGATATTATCATGAGACTTGGCAAGTCTGTAACTACCGTACTAAAAGCTTCTGCTAAGTGCTATAATGAATCCTCCCTAGTTGGCATGAATATTACCCTTTTTAAATGGCCTCCACTTAAAAATCATTGGAAAGACAGCACTAATTTTTAAAAGCTCTAAATAAACCCTCCCAACTGGGAAGAACAGCTAAATCATCTAAATGACTTCTATAAAATCTAAAAGGAGTCTGTGAGGTTTCTTTCTCCAGAAGCAGGGAAAGAAATCTTGCAACCCCCCCTAGATCCTGATGATATCTATTAGGCCCCATTTTGGAAGAACAGCAGCATCTAAAACAAATAAATAAATTTAAAACAGAGAATTTACCCCTGAAATCAATGGTCATCAACAGACTTTACTATAGGGACAACCTGTGAAAGGGATATATCACCCAAATCTCATTATCTAATATACTTTGACAATGTTCCAGCTTTATAGTTAGTGATCCCTTCATCTCCCTTCATGCTTGTGGCTTAGCACCTAGAAAATCAGACAGCATAGTCTCATGGGGAAGAGTTGGTGTAAGGGCTGCCATTTCAGCCTTATATTTAACAATCCTAGCAAAATATGCAACTCTGGAAAGTTTACATATGTATACATTTCAATCACAGTTATTTTGGGGGAAAGGAATGGGCTGATGCAGGCTCATTTGTAAAAATGAATATTCTTGGTATAGGAATGGAACACTGGTACTGTATTTACTATGAAGATTCCTTTTCTGTGGTTGTGGGGAGAGAATCTTCATGCTGGCTTGGGCTCCGCCTTAGGAACTGGACAAAAAGAAAGCAGAACAGTCTCCTGAAAATGACTGAACACTGAATTCGCTTTAGGAACAAAGAACAACTGAATCCTTATGCAATACACACAACTCCTCAAGGACTGACAGAGCCACCCAGAGATTCTGCAAACCAAAATAATAGCAACCAAAACCAAAACCTTCAATGTAAGAAATTTCAAATGGTTCAAAACAAGCATTTAACAAAGCCCAAGGAACTGAGTCTAAACTAGCCATCATCGACTCCAACAGCTGGGCAAATACCAACAGTTGCAAAGCTGTCTGCCTCAATACTTTCCTGACAAGAGACTGAAACTTTGCCAGTGAAACTCCAGACAATCCATGGCAACTTGCACAAGCTCCGTGCCTCTCTTCAGAGAAACTGAATGGAACAGCAGTCCATTCAGGTACACATGCACACCCCACAAACTCAAATGAACTATCTAAACTTTTATGAACACTAATGGGAAAGCTCTATACTGATAGTAACCCTCCAAGTAAGCCAACCTAAGATACTTCTTGTGAACTGGGTTTACTGGAATGTGCGAGCAGACCTCCTGGAAGATGAGAGATGTCAGATAATTCCCCTCTTGTACCCCTTTCAGACTCGATTGTAGAGTTTTCATGTGGAACTTTTGCTTGAGAACAAAAACATCTGGCAGTGCTTTTCCAAAGACCTAAGACTGTGTGACTGGATAAAGCAGTCTGAGGGATTATGAATGCAATCAATGCTGTAACTTTCCCGCACAGGCCTGCACATCCAAGCATCAGGAGACATGTGCCTCAACAATGGACAAAGTGCAAGAGGTGGGCTGGCTATCATTGGGAGCTATCTCAAATGAGAAGGACTGACTGAACTTTCCACTTTGTTGGTTGAAAGAAGTGGAACCCCCTTTACTGAACACAGAAAACTGCTGCTGCCTAGACTGTTGTTTAGAAGAACTCTAACGTAGTCTGAAAGACATTAAATTCCCTCTGTCAAAAACTGGGGCCTATTCCCACAAGAGGACTGAGATCCAGACCAAAAGGGCTTCTTCTCTTTCTTTTTACTAAATGATGACATTTTCTTTTTGTCCTTGGTCTCAATCAACACATAATCCCAGATGTTCAACAAATAATTGGGAACCTTTAAAAGGACATGTAGCCCTTTAAGCATTAAACTAGCTTTGGATTTGTTATTAGCTTTCCAATTGTTTAGCCAAAGTTAATGCCTGGCAGCAGCATTAATCATCATAGCCCATGAAGCAAACTGACCAGAATCAAGAGTCATGTCTGCCATAAAAACAGACAGTTTAGTCAGTTTAATGACCTCCTGTCAAAGTTTAGTGTATTCCTTGGAAAATAGAAACCAAGTCCTTAGCCCAAAGAATAGTGGGCCTGGTAAGCAGGGAGATCACTGAAGCTGCTCTGATGGCAAGAGCAGAAGCCTCATGAGTCCTACCCAAAAATTGTCCAGCCTCTTCAACTCTGGATTCTTAAGCATCAATAAGAGCCAGCTTCAATTTGCTCATCACTTTAGTGGGCAACAAATGCCAAAAAGCTGGAGCCGCCCTTGCCACAGCGGGATGAGCCTATTCCGCTACAAGCTTTAGGGAAGGACACAACCAAATGTTTTTGCTTAACCTTATCCCTGATTTCTGGAACCCCTTCCACATTAGTATCAGAAACCTGGCTACTGGAAGTCAACCTCAAACACCTTTCCACCTTTTAAAGAAGTACAAGATATTGTTCATATTCAACCAACCAGGGAGAAATATCCTCAGGAAGAGAATTTTCCTTCTCCAGAGATACCTCTCCTTCTTTGGAGTCTCTGGAGAGACAAAAGACTCAGCATCTGCCACAGAGGTTACAACAGAGACACGTTTTGTCTTTCAAAGAAAACCAATGAATGTGCCCCTCTTCATACATACCCCCTCCCCTCCTGAGGGGACAACAAATAATCTTAGGCATGACACTTTCTGGAACGTTTTCATGCTTCTGGCCACTAGAGGGCTTGCAAACATCAGAAAGTTCTTCATTACTGGGCTTGTGCCTTTTTCACACCTTTTCTTATAATGCTTAACACACCTACTATCTTGGGCAGTTAACAGATTTGCTCCCAATTCCCCTCCATCACCCAATACTCTTGAGTCCCACAGCCTACATGGCTATAAGGGAAAACCAATTACATAACCATTGATAACCAGGGGTGGAAGGGAAATAGGAGTCTCCAATGGACTTACCCAGATGGCTGATGCCACACCTGACAGCTGTCTGGCATGGTCAAATCCATAGGGCAAACCAACGCTGCACTCTTCAGCTGCTTTGACAGCATAAACTGTTAGAAAAAAAAATCTTTGGGATGGTTGATGTCTCTTGTTACCGGTGGTTCTGGACTGGTACCAACTGGAACAGATGCAGTCTTCTCAGCTACTCAATATCAAAGTAACTTCCACACAGAGTTTCACTCAAATGAGGGTTTATTGACTTTGTTGCTATTTACACTTTACAGCAGGCTACTATACATCTATTCTCTTTCAGAGTCCATGCTAGAAGCTTGAATGTGACACCAGTCTTTGTTCTCTCAAAAGATCAACTTTTCCACCAAGTGGACACACCTCTTTCCCATGAAGTCACCATACTACACAGAAGCATAACAATAACACATTTGTTGATATTATGTCTCAGCACATGTCCTTGAAGACTTGCTCTTCCAGGCCTAGACTTTCTGGCCTGCAACAGGAACCATTTTAAACCTTAGTTAACCATTGACACATCTGAACATTTTCCATACAAATTAGAAATATATTTTAACATAAACAGGAACTGAATCACGTCTCCCAGTAATGGTGGATTGATCCATTCCTTCTGCACGCCTAGAAGGCACTTCCCCCATTGTGGAATCAACCATCAACACCTTATCAGAGGTCTATGTCTTTTAAGCTGAGACTGACTATCCTTATTAGGGTGGTGGAGTACAATACAAATCAAAGTTTCCTGGCGCACAAACCAGAGAAATTCTCCTCAGAAACTGATCTCCAGGAAGAACAGAGTGTAAGACCTGAAAAATCCCTTCTGAGGGGAAATGATTATATGGCCCTTATCTGAAGCAGACCTTTCAGAGCTCAAAACATCTGAGATGGCTACTCTGCTGACCTGGGACTGAGAGACTGAAGAAAAAATCTGGAGGCTTTTGAATGTAATCTTCATAACCCTCCCTCACAGTCATGCTCCTGCAAACATCAGGAAACATCACGTCCCAGCGATGGGCAAAAAATTAAGCTGAGACTGACTGTCCCTATTAAGGGTGGTCAATACAAATCAAGGTCTTTTGACTTACAAACAGCAATGTTCTGTATTTTTGCCAAACAGCTGGTAGTCTCCTTGTAAATTGATTTATTACATTAGAATGATATTTGCAAGTACTAGATAAGACAATTAAAGGAACTATCTCTTTATATGTACATAGGCAACCAAGTTACCTGCTTTACTGAACTTCATTACTTGTGCCAGCTGGAATGCTTCATAGTATTTCAGGTGGTGTTGTACAGCCAACTGCATTTACAAATCTCAATTATTTATCTGACTTGATAAATGTTTCAATAGACTTTTGCCATCTTTCCACAATCTGCACTTTAGATCTCTGTGGGATAATTTGAAAGAGAAAAAGAAATCTTGGAAGGATGTATGCTTTAACCATGGCAGGTTTTCCTAACAGGGACAGTTTAATTGTTGCCTAAATTTTGATATTCTTTTAGTAATTAGGTATTATTTTAAAGTGGTGGAATATTATTTGGGAATGATTTTTACGGATTAGAATTCTTAGGCATTTGAATAATGAAGAACAAAAATGAACAGGTTGCTTACCTGTAACTGTAATTCTTCGAGTGGTCGTCTGTGAATCCACACAAAAGGGTTATTCTGTACCTGCACAGCATTTCCGGATCCTACTGGAATCGCTAGGGAAGACTTTTTGGCAATAGCTCTGCCCACCCTCTATATAGGCAGGATATCTTCCCGCCCTTTCCCAGTTCCAAAAAGGTCTGTCGTAAGAGCAGACAAGGAAGAGAGAAGGACCTGACAGAGGATGGGTGGGATTTGTGTAGATTTGCAGATGACCACTCGAAGAACTACAGTTACAGGTAAGCAACCTGTCCTCCTCCTTCATGGTCTCTGTGAAGCACACAAATGGGTCAGGCGCAGAATAACCCATTTGTGTGCTTCGCAGAGACCATAAAGAAGAACTAACCCATGCAATGTCTTAAGATTTGTAACTTCTAATTGTGTATTTATACAGAGTAATTTGGATTTGTAGCAGTTAATTTTTAATCCAGTGTACATCTGAAATTCTAATATACACTCACCCCTCCACATTCACTGGGACTAGGGACACAGGACTCCCTGTAAATGTGGAAAAACTGCAAATAACAAAAACACAATGTTTTTACCTGAGAGAACACCGCTCTAGGAATCTCTAGGTCCTCCAGTGCAACTTTGTGGTCAACATCTGCTAGACATTAACTATAGAACTGCAGTGGGGGAGCTACAAATGCCTAGTGGAATGTTCTCTCCAGGAATCTCTAGGTCCTTCAGTGCAACATTTGTTTAAAGTTGACTAAAGAGTTGCACTGGAGGACCTAGATATTCCTAGAGAGAACATATTACCACATATACTTAAATTAAGTTGAGAAATTTATGCCCCAAAATGAGCTCCAAGACTTATACACGGGGCAATAAGGTAATACAGCGGGGACCCCCTCCCCACAGATACCCAAAACAGTGGAACCTCAAGTCCTGTTGTCCTTAATAGCTGTGTGAGGTCTCAAAGTGGCTCACAATTTAAAAGACCAATGCACATGAAATGAGGGCTTGAAGGAACTGGGAGGGAAGGATATGCAAGATACAACAAGTAAAACAGTAAAATTGACTCACAACAGGCAAGCAAAGACCCCCCCTCAAAGTCCTCCTTTGTTCCCGAGCTGCATGTGTGAACCCTGGACCCACTGCTTCTGAATCACCAAAGGTTCTCCAGAGTATGTCAATGCCACTGACATGGTGGGTGGGCTTCCTTGTCTCTTTCTCCTGTCTTCCTCCTCCTTGTCCTCTACCGTGTCGTTCACCTTCAAGTAGCCTGGCGGGTTTGTCAGGCGGAAAGCCTTGTGAGAGTGAGGAAAAGAGACAAGGCAACCTGCTCACTGTGTTGTCCTCCTTGTCATCACCTTTGATCAGCCTGGGGGCTTTGCCGGGTGGGCAGTGTTGCCACTTGAAGGTGAACAACACAGCAGAGGACGAGGAGGACAACATGGTGAGCAGGTTGCCTTGTCTCTTTCCTCCATCCTCCTCTTCCTTTGCTATGTCGTTCACTTTCAAGTGGCTTGGGGGTTCCATTATCCCAATTGCTGGAGGAGGGAGAGAAAGATTCAGCAGAGACAAGGACACCCGTCTGGCAAAACCCCCGGCTGCTTGGAAGTGAACAACGTGGTGGAGGAGGAGAGACTCTACAGTTTGGCTGTGCGCTCGCTGGCACCTGGCTGAGATTGTAGCCCAGCCTGGAAAGAGGCCCAGGCCCCCTCCCAACCTCATGTAAAAACAGGCATGAGGAGGACTCCGCAGGCGGCATTAGCGTACTTGGGAGGACTTTTGGGGGTCCAGGAGCAATGGGCCCAGGGCTCACACGTGGAGCCCAGGAATAAGAGGACTTTGTAGGGGGGATTTCACTTGCCTGTTGTGAGTTTATTTTACTTTTTTTATTTGTTATATTTTGCTTATCCTCCCTTGATTGATTGATTGCTTATCCTCCCCTCCCAATTCCTTCAAGCTCTCATATTTGATTTGCATCAGTCTTTTAAATTGTGAGCCAATTTGAGTCTGTTGCACCCAAAGGCGGTGCAGCCGCCATATTTTACCCTTGACATATCTACAGGTCAAACCAAAATCCCCAATTTTGGCCCCCAAATGTACACTCGACTTATACATGAAGTTGACTTGTAGTCAAGTATATATGGTAGTAAAATCCGTGAATAATCAAATACGGAAAAGTCAAAGCCACAAATGTGGAGGGAGTGTATTTCTGAGTACCATGTCATGTGCATATGAATTAATTATATAACACTTTCATTCCTTTGGTGTTTATATAATTTCTAATTGCAGCCACAAGGGATTCTAGAGCCAGCAAGAAAACTAATGGTGAAATAGGATAGCTAAAAGTATTCGTTTTTAATTATGACTGCCTTAAAAAACAATGGAACTATCCCTTTACATTAAATTGAACAGTCGGTAATTCACAGTAGTATTAACAACTATGTATATTGTCCACAATCATGCTAAGTCATGCTGCATGTTGGTTACAATTTATTCCTTTAGTCATAAAAACAAATTTTGTCTATTTCATTTCTGCCTCTTTTATTAGCTTATTTCAGAGTGGGCAGTTGGGAAGTTAAGTTTCAGTTTAGCCATGATTCTAGATTTACACATAACATGCATGGTTTAAGCAAATCAGAATCCATAGAATTGTAACAAAACAAGTCTTCTCACTATGGTCTGTAGCTGGGAAATCATACTTTGTTTCCAGAGCCTGGCTTGATTTTTTTTGGGGAGGGGGAAATCCAGAATTTAACTAACAACTTGATTTACTGTTGCATGTGTATCCAACAACTGTATCAAATAATTGATGCATTCTTCCACATTACTTCTGTTGACAAGTAATACAAAAATAATCAATTCTGCATACTTCAGGCCTTTGTGTAAAGGAAAAGTTGAAAATGACAAAAACTGTAGTCGCTACTAGAAAACAGCAGAGGCGGAAACAACATCTACATGGATGCTGCTTACCCAAACTGACACCAGAGAGCAGTGCACTGGTGTGATCTTTCAATCATCCCAACATTCTGGCTTAAGCAAATTTAATCACCACTACAGTTATTTCTATTCATTGACAGACACCAATCCAGGGATTTGCATGCAGAAACCATTCTACCCACCCATATTTAAACAGCAGATCCAAGGACTACAAGCATGAATATACAGTGGTGCCTCGGGTTACGAAATTAATTCGTTCTGCCATTCCTTTCGTAACCCGAAAATTTCGTAACCCGAAAAGGCTTTCCGTTAGCACTGGAAAGCCTATAGCTGCACTTTGCAGCATTTGAATTTCGCGCCGAAATGAATTTCGTAACCCGAAAAATATTTCGTAACCCGAAACAGTTTTTGCCAATCCAACTTTTTCGTATCCCGGAAATTTCGTAACCCGATCATTTCGTATCCCGAGGCACCACTGTACTACCATTCTAATGTCTATCCAACTGTAGTTGCTGCCAATTTCAACTACCTTGCTTTCCATGAACTGCACACCCAGAAGTGCATTTCGTATGCTGGCACATGAGAAATAATCCATTTGTATGTGGATTGTTCCTCTGTGTCATCCAGATGTATCGGCATTCAAACATACATATTCCAACTGACACTGCTTTGGTCTCTGAGCAAGAAAAGACCAGCCAGCGTCTTCTGGACCTAATCCCCTGTCCTGTCTGCCATTTCTTTTCCCCTGTGTGTCCTGACTTAGTTTTATTCTAAGACTGAGGTCAGGGAACTGTCAAATAAATGATCTGTGAACCATCCTGGAAGCCCTGGCTAAAGGGTGGGGTATAAAAACTCTAATTAAAATAAATTAATAAATGTTATATGGGATGCCCAGAGGGAAGACAGATCAGCATTGAATGTTAGGTCAGGAAAGAACTGTCAAATACTAAGCAGAAAACAATCCCTAGGACATGTTAAGTGGACATACAACACATAAAAACAAGCATGTCCTACCAGTAATGCACACAGATGTCATGCCCCCCCCTGAAAGTTCAGCTTCATAAGACAAAACAGACCTACAGCAGCCATGCCCTTCTCTTGCTTAGTCTGACAGCCACCTGAATTCTCTAGATGAGGAAGAGGTAGGAAAGAAAACTCCAAGTCCTCAGGAAAGGTGAATGCTTCACCATTTGCAACAAACGCAGTTCCTCTCCCAGAGGCAAAATGAGAAGCTGTGCACAAACAACTGGAAAATACTCTCTTGCAATACATTCGGCAAACTGGGTACAGCTGAGTCAGCAAGCTTTGTAAGTCAGGGGCCTTTCCCTATCTGGTTTGCTGGAAGAAAAGTTAATTTCTCTCTCAGCCTGCATCTACTGTGAGATACAACCCTTTTATTTATGACCCTGGACTGTTTTTTGACTTTCATTCACATATCTTACTACTCCTAATCAGCTTTGATTTATGGCTCATGACCCCAGACTGTTTTGTTATGGGACACTGCTTGCTCATTCAACTACTGTACTTTTGGCACTTTGCGTTCTCTTGTAGTATGAGAGCTGGCCTGCTAAATATTCAGAAATGTCTGTAGTCCCTGAGAGGCAGCAAAAACTGATTTACCATACATGGCTATTGAGTTGCCCTACATGGCTAATAAGCTGTATCAAGATCTGATAATTTTTAATTTCGTACAAGATATTCAGCCATCCAGAATACTATGTTAATAGTGCTGGCTAGAATTAGCACCACCTCCTAATTCAAGTACCATCTTTTCTTAAGGAACTGGGATCAGCTATGAACTGATGTAGACTGATACAATATGCCGGTGGCGTAGGGGCATGGCATAGGCACAATGCACGCACTGACACCACACTGAAGCCAGTGTCACGCTGCCCCATTGACCACACAGGGGCAGCTTTCTCGAACTCCAGCAGCACAGCGTTTAGATGCTGCATGCTGCAGGAGCGCTGAAAAACTGTGCTGGCTGCTGAGAAGGCAGCATTTTTCCAGTGCAAAAAGGAGCATTATTTTGTAACTTCTTTTTGCACCAGAAAAAAACTGGAGTGGGGGCATGGCATGTGGTTACCCTGGCGCCTACACACTCTTTCAGGGGCAGTGTCACATTGCCCCTTTGGGCCGGTCTGTTTCAGCCCTATGTTATCTTTTTTAAAATCTCAAATTTTCAGCTGTTTAATCGTACCAAAACATCTTCCTATGTACTATGCCGCAAATTTTAAATATCATTCAGGATATCTTAGGTCAAAGCAGCCAGGAAACATTTACTGCAAACTGATCAATTTTGTATGCGATGACTAAACATACAAAATGATATAAAGATTTCACCTTACCTTCATCTCCCTCTGGTGCATAGGAAGCTGTAATAATGTCTATGTCTGCACAGTTCATCACAATCTGGTTGGTCGCATGCTTCACCTGTAACACAAACATGTAACAGTCAACATTCTATAAATAATTTCCCAGTAGCTTCAATGTATATAAAAAACCAAGACTGACATTCTTCCATTCAGCATTTGCATAAGGACAACACTTTACAATGGAGTAGGCAACTATCATGTGTCCAAGGACTGCATATGCTTCCACCAGAGTTTGTATCCCCCCAACCCACTCTGATTTTTTAAAAACAACAAAGCTAAATGAAAATCAATTTAATAATTAAATTAGTATTTAAATAAAAAAACACATTTAAAAATGAATTATTTTATTTTAAAAAACACATCATTATACCAATGCGGTTAGAGACTATACTGGGAGCCCCAGGGTTTGGGGGTCACAATGACCTTCCTAAGAACTGATGTCACAATCTCTAGAAATGGAAGCAGTCTCACTGCTTTTTTCCTATAGAGCAAAATCACCCTAATTTCTCTGTGAAACATAATGTGCAGAGACTACACATTTTTGTTTCCCGCAGAATTACACTCTCAGCACATGACTAGTAACACAATTCTGTTGGGACACAATGTGTACCCTCCTTGCCAGTTTACATTTACACGATTTACATGATATTTACTACGGTGACCAAAACCTCCTAAAAAAAGTAGCTGAGGGATACATGCAGCCCAGATGTTGCTCATTCCTGATACCTTCTGGTAACACAACTATTCCAACTAATTTACTTTATGGATTCCAAAGCCATTGATAATATGCACAGCATCCTTTATCTTGCTTTATAGAAATCATGCTGTGAGGTTTGTCATCCAGAATATTTTCAGACCCAGTGTGATGTGCCTGCTCATCTAAAAACAGACAGCTGCATGGAATAGCTATAGAAACAACTGGCATCTAGACAAATTTGGTACCTCACACAATGGTATTAGCTAAAGGTGGGAAACTCCATAATTGTGTGGCCACAAGTGATGAAGAAAAGTGATGCCCAGAAAACCAATGTCAGCTCTCAAAATGGAAGCACTTTTACAAAAATAATGATTTCCAAGGATTTCCCCACTTAATCCAGATGCAACTCATGGTTCTAGCCCACTTGCCAAGTGCACTAAAAATCTGAGACAAGTACCTTAAAAAATGATTCCATCATTTCTGTAAAATACTATTTCACTTCTACGCATAGCAATCAAAAAGTCATAAATTCCAAAATGATACAAAACTCTCAAAATACAAAAGAATTATT
Source organism: Sceloporus undulatus (assembly GCF_019175285.1). Lineage (NCBI taxonomy): Eukaryota > Metazoa > Chordata > Lepidosauria > Squamata > Phrynosomatidae > Sceloporus > Sceloporus undulatus. Next base: position 92,455,062 of record NC_056527.1, on the reverse strand, counting down.
CAGATTGCCATTCTCACATCACATACAGTTTTGTCTGCACAGTTACTACACTTTCAGAATCTACTGAAAGTGACTTAACTGAACAAGGCCTAACATATGAGGCATTCCAGAAGCCTGTCCAACAAGTACCACTGAAGTACCATTTTGCACTAGGCTCCTTTAATAAACTAGTTCCACTTCATTATCAAGGCACGACAACTATGTAAGTCAAAGCTCTGTGGAAAAAAAGAATTCATCCAAATCCCACTGACGAGGAATGGCTATACAGTATTTACATATAACAGGTAAACCGTAAAAATACCAAGGAGTCTTACACAAATACCCATATCTGTACATGTGCAACGAAGAGACGTTTCTGAAAGTAATTTGACAGCTGCTTCAGTGTGAAAGTACTTTAAAATTCTTGCAAACCCACATGGAAGCCTTACAATAGAGTATGAAGTGGCCAAAATAATTAGAAGGACTAAGTTAATGGCTAAACATAAATTAAATGTTTAGTCCTCAAGACCCACAAACAAGATAGTCATGAATTAAACATACAGTGCCACGCATCCCAGATTATGCAAAATACATACTTGTGAAGCAACCCTAGCAAATTTCAAATGGTTTCAATGGAACTCTATTTACATGACATCACACTCAGGATTAAATCCTTGTTTTGAGAGAAATACAAAGCCAACATCAACACAGTTTAACATGTGACATTTTGCACTACCAGCCAACTGAAAATGCAGATGTTTAATGCTGTGTGGGATACACAAGAGCTATGCAATAGTGATTAATATTTTAAAGCCTCTTACACAGCAAGAAAATCTGTTTTTTGTTTTGTTTTGTTTTTTGGGGGGGACAGCTTGTACATACATGAATATTTACATGAGAACTATTTAAAAAGTAGAATTATGTACTTGTAACAGAAAGTGTATGTTAAACATTTGTTCCCATCTTTCTTACCATACTGCCTTGAAAACAATACGAAAGCAAAATAGTTGTCATGCCTTGCTGGATTAAGGCTTCAGATGCAACATTCGATAACTTACACAATTGTGCAGAATATCTGAACATTTTTTTCCAACATTTAGTCCAACAATCAAACCACTATACAATGCTGTGTCATTTCCTACAAACATTCATATTTTGAGAAGCACTGATCAGCTTGGTTAAATGGAAGTCAAGTTTGTTATTTTCAATAATTACTTTATTCCTTTTAGATTCTTATTTGATTCTCACAGAACTTCATTATTTCCTACTATCATTAAGTTCTAATTTTAAAAAACAAATTTAAGGTTAAGATGTTTTTAAATGTCCTTTATGTTTTTTGTAACTAGTCTTCAGTTATAAATATTGGATTACACTATCTTTCATGTTCCACTGCAAACAAAACCTGGCAAAACAAGGTATTTGCAGGTACAAGTTGCACCGCACCATTATTTTTTTCTCTTCCAACCCAAACAAATGCACACGAATACACTTCTAGCAGCTGGACTTGTCTCACCCAGCTGCCAGCCCATTCATCACCCCACACAACCAGCCATGCAACCACTCACTCAATGGCACAAGTGATCAACTCTTCATATGGCCCATCAGTGTTCCCAGCAACACAATGGCACAGTACAATCGTGGAGGTACTCCCGTACATGACCCCTTCCCCAATGGGCCCCCTACTGGACTGGTCTGGTCAGTTTGTTAATGTGATTATCAAATCCATTGTATTGTCATCAACACCTGAGTTGGTTATCATTTCACTTCACAGGGCGTGCAATGTGCTGATAGTGCATCTGACCACTCATGGGCATCTGTAATCAATCTGCAAGGGAGCAACAAAAAAGCCTGTGAACAGGATTGGCACCAGCAGCTCACAGTTCCTTCCCAATCTCTGCACTGGTGTGAAGTCCACATACACCAGTGTGACAGTTCGCACTTTCCAGCTCAAAACAGAGCAAACCAGGGGTTATTTTGTTCTGTCGTTTAGCCCCTGAGTGTGGCTTTGTCCTGAATTCCTCCCATGTTGTCCATGTGCATCAATTAAACAGGTAGGTTTCAGAACAGAGTGAAACCTCATTTTATCACTGCTGTGGAGAGCCCCAAAGCATTGTTTATCTACGGTTGCAAACATATGTCCTACTAGATGTTATCAGACTACTACTCCCATCATCACTTGCCAACATACTCAATGGCAAAAAATAGCACAGGTTGTTGTTGTTGTTATTAATACTATGTTTGTTTACTAGAGTTTATTATTTATTGCAGAGAGTTTGTTTATTGCAGAACTGTAATCCAACAACATCTGGAGGACTATACAATAGCCATATTTGCCATCTGGCCCATATCAATGTTGGAATAACAGAAGGTTGTGTGTACACTGAAGCACTATGGATAACCCAAGGACTGTGGCGGGTTACATACCGCCAAGAAGCAACGCTGTCCCGCCGCCGCCGCTTGCAGCGTCCAGGAGCCACAGCTGCCACACCGCAGGGCTCCCGGATGCTCAGAGGAAGGAGCGCAGAAATCGCGCTCCTTCTCGGGCCCCGGAAGAGGCATCGCAAGTGCCAAAGGGCGCACTCACGGCGTCACTTCCGGTGCGCCACATGCAGACACAGAGCGCCCGTTATGTCAATATGGTGGTGGCCGTGTGGAACGGCCACCGCCATATTGTACATATTGAATACGTATTAGGGTTAGGGGGGTGCGCCCCTTCCTAACCCTAATACATATTCAATACTTATTTTTTGGCGGTCTATAACCCGCCTGTGACTCTGGAGAAGAGGTTTGAATCGCTGCTTAGCCTTGAAAAATCCTGTTATATCATGACCAAGTTATTTATTCTCCAAAAATATGCAAATAAAAACAATCCTCACTCAAGAACACAAAGGCAATGATCTTGTTTAGATCACATCTGTGAGCTTGCATCAATACCTACAATCATTCTTAGACCTCATCCAGAGACCCACCTATTCCCCACTGTTTTGCATCAAGTGCAGATTACAAAAGCCAAGCAGTAAACCACCTATTTACAGCAAAACCTTCCTTTCTGCAAGATCCCTGTTAACTCTTTGCAAGAAAATAATGCAGAGCAGCATTTAGATGACAGACTGACAATCCATCAACATCAACTCCTGAACAAAACTTGTTTTTAAACTTGCATAACCGCTTGATTAAGTACAACTAATTAGAACATTGCTAACAGCAGAAATGTAGAAATCTGAAGTTATCTGAAAATAACAAACAGGCAGACTAGGCACACATACCAAGAATTCCAAGGTATCCTGTCTGAAGTACTGGGACCTATGACAGATATTTGGCCATGACTGAAAGAGCTATTGTATGTTTGCCCAAGTACTTCAAGTATACCTAGTCAAACTGGCTTTGAATACTACAGTCTGCATGCCATAACACAAACTGCTTCTGGGAGTCTCTGCAGCTTCAACATTGGTATGCTATTTGGTATAGGAGGTGAACGTCCAAGAAAAGCATTCAAAGCTCCCTGCAGTGTGTGGAACTAGCTTTGTAGTTATTTGGATGGAAGCCACTGCCCTAGTTCCTGTAATTTGCACTACCTCATTTCAAGTAGGAGGGGAAAAATACTTTCCGCTATGCCAAAATATTTGGCCTTCAACATTTGGTCAGACAACAAACATACTGCACATGCTGAGCAGTCAAACACGTTCAGCATTTTAAAAAACAAAAGCTTGAAACACAAAATCAACGCCTAATCAGCATGATCCACAAACCTGGCAGATGCTAAATAAGCAAGCTATAAAAAGCAACAAAGACAGGTTAAACTTTACTAAGTACAGCAGGATGTCCTTCAGCTAAAGAAGAAAACTGGTGCAACACTGCAAAAGGGCAGCTTAAAAGGTCCTTCCATTGTCTGACCTTTTAGGCAGAAGATGATTCTGCAAGACTCTTCCTGACAGTTTATAGCAGAAACATATCCTACTGTACTTTGAAAGACATTACCCCAGCAGCTTGCAGTCCAAGTTGGGAAGGGGGGTAGGGCTCACCCTACCATTTCAGGGTACACTTTTGCATTACTTTATATTTGTTCACAAACACATAGGCTGACTTTCAGTACAGTACTGGGGTGATTCGAAAAGAATGGTGCAAAAGGAAAGCTGTTCTTACTTGTTTTGCACCATTCTTTTTGATTCCCCTTGTATAAAAGAATTATAATATCACTGCAGTGTGAGCCAATGTGGCATAGTGGTTTGAGTGTTGGAGCAGGACTCTGGAGACCGGGGTTCAATCCCCTGCTCTGCCATGAAACCCACTGGGTGACCTTGCCCTCTCAGCTTCAATGGCAAATCTCCTATGAACAAATCTTGCCAAGAAATAGGATCACCATAAGTTGGAAATGATTTGAAGGCATACAACAATAACAAATATTACTGCAGTACTAGAGATGGATCAATTTTTTTAATATAATATAGGCATCTTTGAAGCACACATTCATTCATTCTGTTTTGTTTCCACTTCCGTTCATCATTATTTGATTAGAAGGCTGTCCAAAAATTGTACTCATTTTTGTATGCATTCTCCTTTAACCTTCAATCTAGTCAATGGGCCATTTCAGCATCGCAGAGAAATGACATGGTCACCTAAGAGTTTTAAGCAAATGTCCCAGAAATTTAGCCATCTATCACATACAGCTTTCTTAATGGGGAAAAAAGTGGGACAGTTGTATTTTAAAAATTTGCTGCATTCTGTCATTGAACCCCTCAAAGTAGCATGTAAGACAAAAAATGTCCATGCTATCTTGCAAATGAAACAAGAAGAGCTAATATGAATGCTTGATTGGGGAATAACCCCTTTCCCTGCTCAGTGGTAAGACAGAATATGCATGCTCGCAATCCTATCCAGAAGGACTGCTCAGAGATACTCATGTCATGAATGGCAGCAATGGAGGATCTGGTAGAATCACAGAATCATTAAAGACAGTTCACCATATAGCACCCTGAGACAGCATTCAGGAGCCAAAAGTAAAGATGTAAACAAAGAAATAGTACTTAAAACCTTTGATCCACTCTGCACAGAATTAATTTTTTAGCACATAATCCATTAAATACATTCAGCACAGAATGTATTCAAGGCATGAAACAAGAGAAATCCTACCAAAGTCTAGCTGTGGGAGCCCTCTGACATCACTAAACTGAAGGCAAATATTGACCTACTACTACTGGCAGGGGCGTGTCACAGACAACATAAAGTCTTGAAGGAATGTGACATTTCATCTCAAAGTGCTGTGTCTTACCAGACTGTGTGTGTACTCACAAGGTATGTGTGATTCAACAATTGGAAAATGAGATATGTAGAGTCAGTGATAAACTGGGTGTCTCCCAAGACATGTGATCTATGTTTGTTGGACATCTTCAAATATGGTAAGTACAGTATTAGGAACAGATCTAACTATTGATGAACTAGTTGAGTTCAGAGGAGAATGACAATTCTGGCAATATACACCATGTAAACCAGGGTAATCTGAGTACAGATCATTCTATTTTATTCTATTTTATCAAAGTATGGTGATGCATGGAGTGAAGCTATTTCTACAATCAGCCTTGACAGGTAGCAGCAAGCGTATTACACTCAACAGCTGACTTGAAGGCGCACGAACACACACACTTCATTCTACATCGACAACTGTATGTGTCAATGTAAGACAATTTTATCCCCTCAAATAAACTGAAATTCCCTTGGATTCAAAAAATTCTGATATTACTCAACAAATTATTTTTTAAGAACAGCAACAAAAAATAGGAAAGAGGGAGGAAAGGGTTAACTGTGTTCTGGCACACATATTAGTTTAGGAGGTTCACTATTTTGGGAAGTTAAATCTTATTTTAAAATTCTTAGTAATATTTAAAATGAAATACACATCGAAATATAGACGAAATGGATTTCTCCTCTCATCTATATGTTAACAACTAGTCCCTTCAAGAGAACAGCACATTGGTTTGTTGTTGTTTTTTGTTTTGTTTTTAAAACTATATAAGCTTACACTGCAGTTTTCACTGGGAGAGGTCAGATCATTCGATCTAGCCAGCAGCATTCCAAGGGCTCAAATAGAAGTTTTTCCAACTTGCTAGCTTTTTAGACTGGAGATAGTAGGCATTAATCTGGGCATAAGGTATAGCACCTTTAAAACCATCTACTTTATCTCCAAAAACCTTCCAGACCCACCCTCAAATATATTTATTCACAGCTACTAATTGTTCATTCACATAGGAAAATGTTACACATGTGTGTATATGCTGCTTCCAAGCTGCCTATAGATTTATGGCAATCCCATGAATATCATTGGGGTTTCTTAGGTAGGGATACCCAAGGGTCTGGGGAAGGAAATTTTTCACATGCACAACACTTGACAAGAAGATTCACAATCTTTTAATGTCTAACATGTAGGAGCAACACTGAAGAGGATGAAAATTCTTCAGCTGACTCAAACACAAAACCTAGGATTTTCTACCTCATGACCAGTATTACACACAGGAGTCCATCAAGTGTGTTTTGTTTCACTATCTAAATAATCATCACCACTCTCCTTCAAGACCTTTGACATATTAAAAATCTTGTGAGGAAATACAGGAGTTTTTTTCTTTCAACTGGCTTTTGCAGAAACAGCCAAATTAAAAGGGAAGAAAACATCCCTTCTTTTCACCTCCAAACTTTGGCCCTGTACAAATGGGCAGGAAGGGACGGCGAGACACTGCCCCTTTCTGCCCCAGATTGGTGCTGCAGCAAATGCATGACACGGCACCAATCCAAACTCCGCAGGGCATAAAAAGGAGCCAATTTTTCCAGCTCCTTTTTGGGTCTCTGAAAAGGTACCAGAGCCGCTGCTGGGCAGCTTGATCATGCCCCTTTGGCACAGCCGCATTTGGGCATTGTGCCAAAGGGATGTCATCAAGGCATGTGCCATCTGGCAGCACAGGGAGGGTTGAGTGTGGGGATGTCCAACCCTCACCCTGCCCATAGACCAGTGCTTTTCGCCCGCCTGTATCGGGCCTTTAACTACAAGGAAGGCTTTTTCTCAAAATACAAGAATATTTATCTGTGAGGGGAAAGCGTTAACTACTGACAATTGTGCTAAGGTTATAAGAATATTAACTATACAGAAACAATAATATAACATGCTATTATTAATAGGCAAACACATTAAGCTACAAGGTAGCCTTCATTGTTGTACTTTTAATAGTCAGTATTTCTGGCTTATCATTAGCTTACGAAAGCTCATGTCAATAAGCCAGTTATCTAAACATAGAACACCACTCTTTTTTCTGCTTCTAAAATAAAATGGGAATATATGCTACACAGCTATTCCTACAGCATTAGTAACAGACTAGGTTTAAAACATAGGCAGATGTACACAGTATTTTCCTTTCAGCTTTGTTTAACTGCTGGGATCCATTTAGATAGGTTGGACAGGCACGTTTGACTACAAACCTTTGCAAAACGTTAGCACAGAGATAGTTCTTCAAGACTTTTGCAAACAGTGCAATAATTTGCTTTAACTAGAGATCAGTGACACATAATGAGTATCTGATAAAACTTATGCATACACAGCAGCATTCCCCAAGTTGGCACACTCCCAATGCTTTGGACTACAACCTTTATCAGGCCCAGTATGCATCGCCAATGACCAAAACGTTATGGAAGTGGTAGTGGGTAGTTGTCAAAAGGGTGACATTTCTAATCCATTTTGTCCATGAGATTATTACTTTAAAAGATTTTAAAATTTTAATTTTCTTTATGCTGTCTTTTCAGAAGAATTCAGGACAATGCTCTTTAATAAATAGCTCCCTTAGTTTTGCTATCTACCGAATCAAACTCCTGAAAATGCATGGCATTTATTAATTTGCTTGCAAATATTTCAGTTTCAGCAAACAAAGGTGACTTCCTGTTAAGGAATGGGAGCAAAGAAGTTGCAATATAATTAAGTAAAACACTTCTCTCTGGCCTTTTGACAGAATTATGTGCTTACTGTTTTCATGGTGCTTTACAGAAAGATCCCAAGGTGTCAAGCACATGACACCTATACTGTATGCAGTCTTGGCATGACAATGGCTTTTCTACAGTCTTTTTCCTGAGAAACTGTCCAATAAATGAAGTAGAGGATTATTTCCAAGAAGCTTGCGGGCATGAGAGTGCTACTATTATAAGTGCTATTAAGTTTAGCAGTGCACCAACAATTTATATTTATAGGGGTGGAAATGTCACAAAAATAATGTGGCACAGTGATGAGCTTAGTGTTTCCGAAACTATGACTGTATGTAGGAATTTATAACACTTAAAGTACCGTAATAGAACATAATAGTGGGTTTTTCCTCCCATATGAACAAAGAATATTCTAAATTGAGGATTTTTTTTTCACATAGAAAAACAAAGCTACATTGAAATGAAGCACTTCAAATAAAGCGTAACTCATTTACCAGCCCTTGAAATCACATGATTTGCTGCACTGTCAATAAACAAATCAAGTATCTTATCAGCTGATCACAAAGGTTCCTGCTCTGAGAACAGCATAAATATAGAAGAGTTGCCAATCAACAGATTGAAAAGGATCAATTAAGAAGCTGATGTGCTTGGACATTTACTGTCTAAAATGAGATTATAAGGACCATTTAGCATTTCTTCTTTAAGACTGAAGATCAGAAGTACTGTAGTCACCAATGCAGGTTGTGTCAAAAGCTGAATGCTGTGACAATTCTGTCTCACTGATAAGAATGCTGACCTTTTGCTAATCTGGTGCTTAAAGTGGTTGGTGAACAACATTAGATTTCAGTTGTTCACTGATGAAAAATAAAAGAGGAAATAACACTTTCAAGTCTGCTGCAAATGTTTCTTTCAAATTGTAATTAACTCAATCACTCTGGTAGCAACTTTCTTTTATTATCAGCCATTGAATTGCATACTTTTTACAAGAGGCTAGAAGCAACAGATATATGGACCTGCCATTTAGGGACACAATATATTTCATTGCTTAATAGGGAACTGGAACTTGGATTCCCCAATCAGAGTTCACTATTCACACTTTTTAATACACCATACCTGGCCCTCCTTAACTAACAAGCAAGAAAGTATTTTGTCCCACATCTTAACATGAATGACTACCTGCACAGGTATGAACCAATTATGGACTTTTTAAAAAATTACGGCTGGTTTCGGGTCTCTTCTTTAGGAAGCATCTCACTTGAAAGATTCTTGAAAGATTCACCACTAATATCATCTGCATTCACACGTAACTTTGAACAATGTTAGTAGGACTAGGTGCCAAATTTATACCCCGTAACAACAACTACTGGTAGAGTTTCAATGCAAAAAATGTTCATAAACAAAAGGCCAGTAGAAGAAAACAGAAATTGGAAGTGACCATATCTCTACCATGGGCTTCACCAAGACCAAAAATGGCAAAGAAAAATACAGTAGAGCAGTATTAGAAATTACAAGTGACCATTAAATCCACTTCTAGTTTCTATTCTGGGATTTTGGAGAGAGAGTTCAGGCCAAAACCACAGCTCCAGAGGGTTTTCAGGAATGGCAAAACCCCATTTTTCACATAATTTTACACATGCACAATTAAAACTGGGGCATTTAAAGGACTCAGGTTACACAAAAAAAAGGCCACTGAGAAGCCATGTGGACCACAGGCTACAACTCGAAACCCATAGGTACTAAGCCAAATTGTTTGTTAAAACAAAATTTTCAGCTGTTTGTTGAAAAAGCCAATCAGTTTTAATATGTGAAAAGTCAATGTGGCTTGTTCAGTCAATCCCTGGTTTGATTTCTCTTGACCTTTTTTGTAAGAAATTGTCTCAAACATTTCAGTACCAGGAAATAACCATTACTTCGGTGTTCGTATAGATGCTGATTCTTTATTATATCCTCTGGGAGTGTATATTTTTCCTGTGCAGTTTTAGGCTTTTGGGGGGGAATCTTTGGCATGGAGGTATTATGTCGAGGGCAGGTTTTGTGGTCAAAATTATGAATTTTGATATGACTCATGTATAAGTCCAGGGTAAAACTTAGGGGCATGCAACAAAAGATGTAAAGAATGAAGAAAAGGAAAATTATGCCAAAGAATGCTGCTGTTTTCCTGTCCAAGCATTCAAAAAGGCCAGAAGCAGCACAACAGTGGAGAAAATAGATGGGGTTGGTGCTCCAAGAATGGACTAAGCTCGGGAGATGGTTCCTATTTTGAGTTAATGTACAGTACTTGCATTGACCCGTGGATACGTTGACCCAGGTTTTTGGGGTCAATTTTTTGACTCAAATTTTTAGACTAATTCATGAGTATATACAGTACTTGACTTCTAGTCTCAGCAGCTTGCCTTTCTGTGAAATGGGGGTTCTGCTGGAGCAAGGAGCTGTAGCTTCCTGTTTTGCCTTTCCATGAAATACATGTTCTTATTACACAGGCATACGTGTTCTCACTGGTCACATATTTCAATGACAGCCATTTTGTGACTAACCATTCCAGCCATGTTATGGCTACCCATAGCAGACCCTCAAAATTAGGGATGTACTCAGGGGTCCACAACAGATTGGAAACCCCAATCTAGCTGATACTGTGTGCAATAGCGTAGAGAAACATCTATCCAATGAAAAAAGTCAGTAATCTATCTTTTAAATCAATCATTTGTTCTCTTTGAGAGTTTGAGATTACGTGGGTGTTCACACTCAGGGTACTCTGCTTAGACACACAAACCTTGGAAAATGTTACTAAAGTACACATAGATTACTTGAGAATTCTCTCCTGACACATAGCATTGCCAAATGTATAAGCATTCTGGCATGGATGGAATTCTTGATAAGGGAAGGCTGGAGCACGGAAAGAAAAGAGAGTAAGGCAGGCTGAGATGTTGGGGGGAGAACAGCAGAGCAATTTATCCTGAGTTCCTTTTTTAGCTGTTTTTCCTTCACACTTTTGTGGAATGACAAGAGGTTTGGGTGGGTCCAAGAAACAAACCAGAATTACCCAGGCTTCTTAGTTCAGACATGCCAAACCAGTTAATATAAGGCAGAATATGCATACCAACATATTACCACAGTTTCAGTTTGGGGCTTACTGCCAAAATAAATCATGATTTCTTGCCTAGCAAGTGTTCACGCTTAAACAAATCATTATTAGGCTAAAAAGAACTTGCCTGAGCACTGTATATCAACCAGACTATTAAGACAAATAAAATACATCAAGAATGACAAAAGTCCATTTGTTTTCACTTTCATTTTCCTCATTTATGTTGTCTACAACCCTAACCCTTTTGCTCCCAATGATTACTGCAATGTCATAGTGTAAGCCCAGAATTAATCTGCAACTTGCATCCAAGCCAACTACAGTCACACCAGACACAGGACCACTTAACAAAAACCTAGCTAAGCAAATATTTTCACTTTGTTATACAACCAATAAAAGTTACAACACATCATGCTAAAACTTTTTATACATTCTCATTTAAGGTGGTTTAAAAGGCTTTAAAATGAATGTTAACATAAGACAACAGGTTACCTACAGGATCACCTCCTCCCATATAATCCGCCCCATACACTCAGGTCCTCTGGTGGACATTTACTCCAGTCAGCCAGGACTAGGACTAGGTTGGCAACTGTCAGCCAGAAGATATTTTCTTCATCTGCCCCTAGACTGTGGAATGACCTGCCAGAAGAGATTTGACAGCTGAATACAATGTCTGAATTTAAAAGTGCATTAAAGACCAGTCTCTTCCAGCAGCCTTATCCAGATTATTTTTAAACTGTGAATTTAAAATGATGAATTTAAAATGTGTATTGTTTTAATGTCTGTATATCCTTTTGTCTTTGTATGTTTTAATGTGTGTTTTAACTGTTGTGTTTTTAAGTGATGTACTTTGTCTGTTAATTGTTATTGTTCCCTACTTTGATCCATGGAAAGAAGCAGGTAAGAAATTATTATCATTATTAAAAGTTAAGTGATACCTTTAAATATAGTTTAACTTTAAAAATACAGACAAGGAGACTCCTGAGGAATTGTCTCAAAATATCACAGCATGACCAGCATTTCTCACTGTGAGAATAATTTTATACATGTAAATATCACTCTATCTCTGAACAAATTGTCCAAACAGTTGTTAGTTTCAAATAGCATGAAACCTCTATAGACAGTGTAGGGATTTAGTTTTGGCTTGAAGACTCCAGCTCCAGTCCTCTGTGAAATCAGATGACATCAATGCTCATGTGTACCTCCACCAGTGTCACCAGGACAAAGCTCTGGATGGAGTTTCTCTAACTAGCAATCCAGCCAGAAACCCAAATTCTCTCTCAACAACCTGACCATGTGGAGGAATGGGACACTCTTAGCTTCCACCTATGATTGCCAACTTCATATACCACCCTTACTTCCACATGAAAAAAGGATGGCTGTAGGGCAGTGGCTCCCAACCTGGGGTGACAGTTTCACAGGGGTTGCCAAGAACCCCCCTCAGAGCACCACTTCCCAAACAAAGGGCCTCCAAGCTAGGTCCATTAAAGCAGCAGCCACCTACAGGCCCCTCACTTGCTTAGCAACTGCCCACAGCGTCCCCTTTCCTTCCTCTCTCAGGAACATAAAGCTGTGCAAAAAGGAAGAGAGACAGCTCAGCCAATGAGTTCCAGTTTCACTTTGAACCACTGCCTCTCTTCCCCTCTATCATAATGGGGCTTTCTGGGCAGGTTTCTCCAGAGAGGGATTGCCATTCTCTGAAGCTGAGACAGGCTGACTTCTTGCCCAAGGCTCAAGGCAAACCTATCATGGGGCTTTCTGCACAGGTTTCTTCAGAGGGGGTTTGCCATGGCCATCCTCTGAGGCTGTTTTTGTGATTAATCACTATGCTTTATGTATGTTCAATTTGTAATGATGAAAATACAATTCATATCAGTAGCAAAATTAAAATCATGAAGTAGCAACAAAAATAATTTTATGGTTGGGGGGTCACCACAACATGAGGAACTGTATTAAAGGGCCATGGCATTAGAAAGGTTGGGAACCACTGCTTTAGAGAATCCCCATTGTTATCTCTTACTCACAGGCTGAAGGAAATAGCAGGGCATCTTGACTTTTGTCTGACTCTCTCTAGTCAATGGGGAAAGGGGATGAGGAGAAGGATGACTTGGGAGACTTTGAGAGCAAGATTCTAATCCTTCATGAACTGAAGTAGGCTCACAAATTGAAGCACCCCCTACACCAGTACTATACAAGTACTGGAAACACACTTATTTCTATGTTAGTCTGTGTAGAAAAATATCATTGATAGATACAGATCCAAAATTATACTGCAGAAATAATCCAGTTTGAGATCGCTTTAACTGCCCTGGCTCAATGCTAGAGAATCCTGGGGACAATAGTTTTCTGTCAGAGATTTCCGGTGCCACAATCAACTACAGTTCCCAGGATTCTCTAGCACTGAGTCAGAGCAGTTAAAACAGTCTCCAATTATATTATTTCTGCAGTGTGTTTTGGACCACAGACTAATTTTATTTTACCATTTCTTTTGAGCACGTTATCATCACCCACAAGGTCCAGCATGCTTTGAAATAATGGTTCCAAGTACTAAAAGTCACTCATAGGGTGCCAACATAATGGCCAAGAAAACTTTACAGTAAGATGGTTAGGAAATCATTAATCACGCCTTGTTCTATCTTGGCCACTTTCCACTCTAATGTAATAGTCACCATTTGCAAGTGTCACCACACTTACTGAACACCACATCTGCCTGTGAAATCTTGTGTTTTTATTTAATTGCACTAGTTTCTCCTGTTTATAGGCTCATTCTCTTTCCTCCTCACATACTTTTTTAATACGCGCACACACACACAAGTGTCAGTTAATTTGGAAACATACAAGTAGCTCTCTGCTGGAGTTTGCATTCCTTTTCTTGCTAAGTTGTCTCCATGGTATTTACCCTAATGGTCACCTCTCAGTGTTTTTTAATCTCTGCTTATGTAGCCAAATTTCCTCTCTAAATTTTTCAAAGGATACCTCAGTTATGGACGAAACAATATTTTTTCTCTGTCACAAACAATTTGCGAGCAGCGCCTAAACACTGTTCCATGTGGGTCTCTTCTGAATACAGATTAACCTGCCTTTTGAAGCTTATGGTGCCTTTAAAATACACTTTCTTCCCAGAGAAGCGAATCAGTTTCATGTTAAGTTATGCTGAATTTAAGGCTAAAGTAACTATTGGTAGATATTACAAATCTAAACCAGAACTAGTCTATATTAAGGCGCTTAGAAAAGTATAATCTTGTTGTCTAGTAGCATCCAATACAGAGAAGCCACCATTACCTTAAAAAAAATAGAGACAGCAGAAGAAGCAATGTAAACATAGCTTCCTGTTAGATCTGAGCTAAAGCTTCCTGATGCTTTAGACTACCAGTACATCATAATCATTGACCATCTCCTGCTCCTTCAGGCTGCTAATAATCCAGTTCAGCACCTCTGGAGGTCAGTCTGGTCCAAAAGCTGATCTAAAACTGAGCTTAAATGTATCATATAGAACACAGAACAGGATTTAGTAAAATCATTAGAGGATGTAAGACTGGGAGGAACATATCTTCTTTTGTTTCTTTCTTGGTAAACCAAGTCTAATCATCAACAGCTGCGTTCTAGATTTTCACAAATCCTAAACAGCCTCTCCAATTCCATTCATTCCATTTTACCCAATTCCACAACTACGTAGTTCAATAAGTAAAGTAGTTCAATATAAATTCCATGAAAAATCCATCATTGCTCTTCATGAGAAAAAATGTTGCTGTGTTTCAAAGAATTGGCACTCTTTCTGGGATGTGGCAACTGTACATGGTTATTCAAGTCATCCCAGATTAGGAAATATTCCAGAAAATCTAGCAAGATATGTATTGCACATATCAACAATTTTGCAAGGAAAACTTCCTCTAAATTCCAAAAAAGCTTGAGAGTGAGGTTTTCAGAAGGCTGAGCTGATTTAAATGCATGCTTGCAATCCCAACTTGTTTGAACATGGTGTAGAATTTTTACCCAAGTATTGTCCCACTATTCAAGTACAGTGTTGCAAATCATTAGTAGCCCCATCTGAGGAAGACTGTAGTAATTTTTCTTTACAATTTTTATTGTTTTAACTTTTTTTATATTCTGGTTTTTAAGTGACTCTCTCTGGGAGCCAGCTTGGGTTCCACTTTGGGGATAAGGCAGAATACAAATGAAATAAATGAATGAAACAAATAAATAACTAAAATAATACTGGGGGAAGGCAAGTGTTATGGGCTAATCTCTATATGACACAAAGATCCCAAACAGTAACAGCAATACAGAAACACTTCAACTACATCAAACTTCAAATTGGACTATGTGAACATAAGTGGATGAAGTTTGATAACTAGATACATGATGGAGAGGGTAGAGTATGGCATGAAAATATATAAAGAGAGGAAAGGAAATAACTCTGTTGCACTCTTCTGAAGGAAGATCTACTGATAGCCTACCAACTATCTACATGTAACTGCAGGTGAAACCTAGAAGAAACCATACACTAAATTCCACTAACACATTAATGTACAAAGCCTGCCAGTACAAAATATTCTAGTGCCTCATGAAGAATTCCTCAAACAGCCACTTTACAGGGGTCTGAATATTAAGAATGACCAATCACAAAGTGACAGGTATTTCTGTATCCATCCAAGAATAATAGCTTTGTAAGTATGATACTCTGTATGATAATGACCAGTCTATATTGCACTGCTCTCATCCATCTTGAGCAGAGGAAGAAAAATAGGCTTCCAAAAAAACCACAAGTTCTCATATATCATCAGTAACTCATCCCAAGAGATCTCCTTTCCCAAATTCTGTCTTAAAACAGAGTAATCCAGTCTTCATGTCAGAGTGGGGTAGTGGTTTAAACATTAGACTATGACTCTGAAGACCTTAGGCAAGTCACATGTTCTCAGCTTCAGGGGAAGGCAATGGCAAACCTCCTCTGAACAAATCTTGCCAAGGAAACAATATGATAGGTCTGCCATAATGAGCTGGAAATGACTTAAAGGCACACAACACACACACAGTGTCAATTAACTACAGATATTTCACTCCTCTTTTGAACACAACATTCTCCAAATCAGTGGTCCGCAAAGTGTGTCCTTTAAGGGATTTTGGACTTCAACTCCTAGAAGCCTCAGCCATTTTGGCCAATAGTCTGGGATCCTGGGAGCTGAAATCCAAAATCCCTTAAAGAGCACAGTTTGGGGACCAAAGCAATATATTTTGTCTGGAATCAAAGAACTACCCCTTAGACTCTAAGGCAAAGCCAGAGAACCACAACCTCAAATCCACAAAGTGAGATAATGCCCCTCACCCCACCTAAGCCTACAGAAGACTTGTCCTCCAACCCAGAAATGAAACATCTGTAAACAATATTCCCTGAATACCTGTCCTCTTATTACAGGTTAGACTTGTCATGAAAACTAGTTCTTCTCTATTGTTTCAAGTCAAAAACAACCACCTCTCTGACAAGAACTCTCCCTTCTCAACAGAACATTTACTCTCTGCTCCTTCTCCTCCATTAGAAATTCTGCTTCCCCACAGCCCTAAACCAGAGTCATTATAGTGTAGTGGCTTGAGTGTTAGACGATAACTCTGGAGACCAGGGTTTGAATCCCAGCTCAGCCATGTAAACCCACTGGGTGACCCTTGGGCAAGTCACACGCTCTTAGCCTCAGGGTATGGCAATGGTAAACCCCTTCTGAAGAAACTTGTCAAGACAAGTTAATTTTAGGGTTGCCGTAAGCTGGAAACAACTTCAAGGTACACAACAACAACAACAACAACAACACTGAACCAACTTATTCTTTCTCCAAAATCCCACAAGGCCTCCCTCTCCAGGAATACTCAATACGATACACACCCAAAGGTGCATCCATAACACAAGATCTCAAAGTAATTTTGCCCACCTCAATACTTACCTGACTAAAAGTGATGGTGTGCACCCCTGAGATTAAACCATCAAGGGCCAGTATCCCCATTTTGCCCCCCAATACATCTCAGCCATCCAAATCCTTCTCTTCTCTTCACATAACACCTTACTTCTCCACTGTTTCAAGTCAGAAACAACCTCTTATCTGACAAGAACTCCACAGAACACTTCTCCCAGAGCAGTCTCTCCTACTCCTTCGTCATTAGAAACTCTACTTCCCTACAGTATTGAAATAACATATCCTTCCTCCAAAATCCCAGAAGGCCTCCCTCTCAGTGTGATCCTCGTGCCAAGGTGCACCTCAAAGTAACTTTGCCCACCTCCAACACTTACCTGTCTGACAGGGATGGCCTGCATCCCTTAGACTAGACCAGTGGTTTCCAAACTTTGGTCCTCCACATTTTTTGTACTTCGCTTCCCAAAGTCCCTAGTCACCTTGGTCAACAGTCAGGAGGTCTTCAAGAATACAGCCATGTTAGTCTGTAGAATCAGTACGTAGAGTTGGCAGCATGCGCTTTTGTAGACTTAAGTCTACTCCCTCAGATGCATTTGGTGGCTTACCATCTGAGGAAGTAGACATAAGAATGCTGCCAACTTCTTTCTTTAGTTAGTCTCAAAGGTAATACAAGATCTCTTTACAGTCAGGAAGTTTAGGAGCTTGCGTCTAAAACACCTGGAGGACCAACGTTTGGGAACCACTGGACTAGACCATCAAGCATGAGTACCTCCATTTTGTTCCCACCACAACACACATCTCAGCCCTCCAAATCCTTCTCTTCCTCACCATCTACATCCAATATGTGGAGAGATCTTGTAGTACCTTTGAGACTCACTACTGAAAGAAAGAAGTGGGCAGCAGGAGCTTTCCTAGACTTCAGTCTATTTTCTCAGATGCATTTGGTGGAGTGAAAGCCAGGCACAGACATATACCGTTCATACGCGACTATAAGTTGATATCATGTGTAAGTTGAGGGCAGGTTTTGGGGCCAGAATTATGTATTTTGATCTGACCCATGGATAAATCAAGGGTAAAACTTAGTGGCGTATAACAAAGCATCTAAAGAATGAAGCAAAGGAAAACAATGCCAAAGAACTTCCAAATTCCAGCAGACATCACTGTTTGTGACCACAATAAAGGCTGAATGGATGAGAGAATAGAAGGGGGTTAGTGCTTCCAGGACAGATTATGCTCTTGCCTTTCACCAGGGGATGGTTCCCTTTTTTTATAGGAGTCAAAGAACAGGACTTACATTGACACAAGGATAAGTCGAGCCCAGGTTCTTGGGAGTCAATTTTTGGACTAAAATTTCTAGACTTATACATGAGTGTATATATAGTTTATGCCCAGGCCCAGTGGTGGCTTCCACTCCACCGAATGCACCTGAGAAAGTAGACTGAAATCTAGGAACGCTCATGCTGACAATTTCTTTCTTTCAGACAGACTCAAAAGGTGCTACAAGATCTCTCTAGGTACTGATTCTACAGACTAACACGGCTATATCTTTGACATCTCCATCCAAGTCCAGCACCCATCAGCTCCCCAAGCTCTAACCATCACTGACCTCTAACTCCTATCCCCTTTCCCTGGGGAGCAGCCCGACCCCTTCTTCCCTCTCCTCATTCTTCCCCTCCTTCTCCTGAAGCCCCCTTCCCACCTGCCCTTCCACACCCAGGCCTTCCTGCCATCGCCTCATCCTCCCTGGACCGCACCCCTACTAGGTCCAGTCCCTCAGTACTCTTCCTTTCCACCCCCCCCTTTCTTCAGGGCACCCTCCTCCCACCATCCACAGGCATAATAAACTCACATTTCTATCCACACGTCGACCTAGCCCCTTCCCTCCTTCTTCAGCCACTTGCATCCCCTCCATTGACACTCTCCCTTCCCACCTTCGCCCACTCCCTTCCTAGACACCTTCTACCCCCCTCCATAAAACTGGGCCTCCTCTACACGCATAATACACGCACATTTCTATCCACACGTCTATATACAGTATATATTACACCTTTTCGTTGTCAGCCACTTGCCTCCCTTCCATTGAAACCCTCCCTCCCCACCTCCTCTCCTCCCACTCCTTTCCTAGTAACCTTCCACCCCCCCCAATAAATTCGGGTCTCCTCTATCCACACGTCCATCCCCCTCCCTCCATCTTCAGCCACTTGCCTCCCCTCTATTGAAACTCTCCCTTGCCACCCTGGGCCCACCCAGCCCCCTTTCTCCTCCCTCATCAAGTCGCCTCTACACGCATAATACACGCGCAGGTCTCTTCAGACGGGCATAAGCGAACACGCCCCCCTTCCCCTCCCAGACAGAAGGAATAACCCGCTTTTAACTCTTTCCTGGCTCAAAGGCAATGGAATTCTGGGAGTTGGAGTATGTTGTGGCTCCGCTCTGGGCCCACAACAAACTCCAACTCCCAGAATCCCATCGCCTTTGAGCCAGGAGCGTCAAAGCGGGTTCTGTCTCCAGTGTGGACGCAGCCCTATAGCCTCCCTCACCTCCACGGCGGCCTCGAGCTTCCCCTCGAAGGTGAAGTCGATCAGGTCGGGCTTGAGGCAGAGTCCGTAATTGATGGGGCGCACCTCGGCCGGGAGACGCTCGAAGGGCCGCTTCTCCGGCATGGCAGCGGCAGCGAGATGGAGGGAGGAAGGATTAGAAGGAGAAAGAGAGGAGGAGGAAGAAAAAGAAGAGGAGGGCGAGGCTGTGGTGGTTTTGGTGGAGGAGGAGGAGGAGGAGGAGGAGGCGGCGGCGGCGGCGGCGGCTACTGAGGTGAACAGGGAGGCCCAGCGCGCCTGCGCACTGACGCCCCCCTCCGCTGACAGAAGGCGGGGACACAAAATGGAAGGAGGAGGAGGTGGTTGCGCGCGCAGCTCCTGCACAGACCAAGCGAGCGCTGGAAAAAAGGGGCGTCGCGAGACCGCGCTGAACCCTCCGTGCCTCTGCTGCTGCTGCTGCTGCTGCACAGACAGAGGTCGCCTCTGCGCATTCTGCGCATGCGCATTCCTCCCCGCTCTCTTTCCCTCGCTCTCGCGCGCTCCTGGCTCTACTACTGTCGCCACCTTCTTCTCCTCCTCCCAACAGAGTGCGCTGGCGGGATGACGTACGCGTCGCGGCGCCTGCGCACTCGGAGACCCCGACGCCGAAAGAAGGGAGCGGGCAAGGAAGCGTCCGTAGGCCATTAGGTTTCTGCAACCAACACCAACCACCAACACTACCCGCTTTCCTTCTCTCTCTCTTTCAGGGCTTTCCCAAAGTCGCACTGGGGGAGGCATCGCGAGAGAACAAACGTGACATGAGTCAACTGGAAACTGGGGGCGGAGGGGAACAGGGAGATGGTATTTTCGCGCACGCGCGTTGAAATCAAAGAAGGGGGAGGAAAAAGAAACACCCTCCGCTCCTCAGAGGGAGGAGGGGCCATTCGGGTTTAGGAGGCTTAGCGTTGGCTCCTCAGGAGACTTCTAGTGTGGCGCAGTGGGTTAAGCGCTGGGCTGCGGCTCCGCGAAGTAAGGGTTCGAATCCCAGCTCCGCCACGGAGTGGTTTTTGGCAAGTCTCAGGGGAAAAACCCACCATGATGGATTTGTACAGCGCAGTCTCTCATAGAGAACTGGTTTAGTGTTGCACTAAATGACGGTACTTGCCCATAGGGAGTCATTGGGAAATATTTGCCCATAGAGAACCATTAGAGAAGACTTGCCCATAGAGAATCACTGGGGGATACTTGCCCATAGGGTATCATAGGGGGATACAGTACTTGTATTGCCAAAGGATTCCCTATGGGCAAGTATCCCCCCATGTTTGGGACTTAGCCTGTGGAGACCATGGAAACCCACCGGGAGACCTTGGGCAAGTCACACTCTCTCAGCCTCAGAGGAAGGCAATGGCAAACCTCCTCTGAACAGATCTTGCCAAGAAAACCCCAGGATAGGGTTGTCCTCTATAGGTCAGAAACAACTTGTAGTGGGTTTCCATGGCCAAGCCAGGATTCGAACCTTGGTCTCCAGAGCTGTAGTCCCACAATCAAACCACTGTGTCACACTTACTCTCATGCGGCTTCCAATGGCTTTCCTTTGTAGGTCCTCCAGCACGATTCTATGGACAGATGTTGACCATAGAGTTGCCCTGGAGGACCTAGAGATTCCTAGAGAGTACATAGCAATTAAATCCGCAAACAGTCAAAGCCGCAAATATGGGGGGGGGGCAACAGTACAAAGTATTTTTGCACTTTCAGCTTTGTTTGCAGCGACTGAAGTAAAACGAGGACGAAAGAGGAGAATGGAAGGAGATACCCAGACATTTTAAAAAGCAGATGAAAAGGTGGGATGACATAGGATTAATTGGGACTGGTTTTGCCAGATTGGAACATGTGGAGCGTTCGGTGTAATCATATACAGATTAACTTGGAAGTAATTCAAACTGTATTCAGTGGGGCTTTTTCCTAAGAGGTTATTCAGAGGGTGAAAGTAATCCAGGTAGAATCCAGGTTGAATCTTTGGCAGCATCCAGACTGCAGAAACAATTCAGTTTGACACCACCTTAAATGTCGTGACTCAATGTTATGGCATCCTGGGATCTGTAGTTTGTTGTGGCACCAGAGCTCTCTGACAGAGGAGGCTAAATGACTCACAGAGCCACAGTTTCCAGAAACCCATAGCCTTGAGTTAATAGCTGTTAAAGTGTTATCAAACTGAATTGTTTCTGTAGTGCGTTTTGGACCATAGTTGCGCTAACAAAAATAATATCTGAATAACCTCCTTGCCGTGCTCCGATTCTACAAACAATTAACATGGAACAGTAGAGAGAAGATAATGCCATTAACAGCAGATCCTCGTTTTATAATTTCTGTGTCACATTTACATGTTTGGCGAAGCATTTCTCTACTGCCCTTCGATGTTTGTTTTCAGGAGAATTTATACCGAAAATAAGACATAATTTTAAAAAGGTTCATCACCCGTGTACTTGAATGGCACTTTATACATTAATAATAATAATGTAATATGTAGCAGTATTAAAAAGAGTACTCAAAACCAGCATAACAACTCAGATCTGTAAGTCTGTGTTATTTGCCACCAAGTTGGATTCAACTTATGATGGCCTATGAATAAAAGACCTCAAAGGTCCCAGGTCTTGCAAACCCAGGGCTATGAATCAATCTATCTGTGCTGTAGTCATCTTTTCCTCTTCCCTTTCACTTTACTGAACATCATCATCTTTCCCTGCAAGTCATGCTATCTCATGATATGTCGAAAGTGTGTCCACCCCTTCTCTTCCCATTTATGTCATTAACATATTTCCATCTGCTATTGTGAGATCCCAGAGTGACACACAATTAAAATCAGTTCAAAACAATTCCCAATAAAAAACAGAAATGGGATTTTAAAAGCATGTTAAGTAAGCCATCCTGGCTCTAGGCTCTACGTGACATTTTCTCCACATTCAAATGGTAATTCGCAGCCTTTGCAATGAAGAAGACAGCTTGGAGAAAGATCTGTATGGAAGTAAAATCTGGTTTAATTTTAATCTGCCTGCTGAAGATGAGTTCCCTCTCTCCTGCCTTTTCATTAAACCTTAAGCAGCCTCCTCCCTTTGCATCCTGCTTTTTGGTGTTTACTGTCTCTCTGCACAGAATAATCTCAATGCCAGCAATTGAGCTGGGATCTTTTGCATATTTCCTTTTGGTATTAAGAACTAATCTAATTAAAATCTCAAATGCCAAAGAAAGAAAAAGCAGCTATCAAGTCCTCCCTTGGGTATCATATAGTCTTCTTTATCTTGGTTCAAGGGAGAGCAAGGGTGCTTATCTGGGGATGGAGAGGCAGCACTGGGTAGCTTAAATTCCTGTTGTCCCCAAAAACAGTGTTTTTCAGGAGGTTTTGTTTCCGTTCAAAGTGATATCACACTGTTTTAAATATAAGTTCACACAGTGAATGAAAGCAACCCGAGAAAAAAGTGAATACTAATTTAACACAAGCCCTGAGGCAGTGCAGCAAGAAATTGGGGCAGGCAGATAAGAAGGATTTTTTTTTCCCAAGCACAGTTCAAAGACAGCCGATAAAGGCAAATCTAGCAATCTAAACTCAAAATATTAATGGGTGTTTCTGTTTTGTAGGGAGAAGCACCAAAGATCAATATACAGGGAGGGTATAAAATATTCAAATGAGAGACATGACTAGATGGCCTACAGTCCAACGTTTAACGGATGAAAATGGGAAGATCTGTGGCCAAGCCACATCAGAGGCTTGTCAAGATGGCAAATGTTATTACAGTGGTCCCTCCAACTCTCAGGGGTGAAGGATCGCTGTGAATGTGGAAAAACTACCAATAAAAAAACAAACACCATTATTTTTACCTAAAAGAAAACTCTAGGAATCTCCAGGTCCTCTCTGCAACTCTGTGGTCAACATCTGCCAGAGGTTGATCACAGAATCAGGTTGTTTTCTCTAGGAACCTCTAACTTCTCCAGCACAACTTGATGATCAACTTCAGGCAGAGTTGTGCTGGAGGACCCAGAGAGTCCTAAAGAGAGCATATTAATCAAAACTGCAAATAATCAAAGCTGCAAAAGTCAAAGCTGCAAATGTGGAGGACAACGGTAATAAGGAAAAACAGCAAGTTGGGAGAGGCAGTAATAATTTGCCCTTGCCTAAAATCTACAAAGAAGGGCAAGGTTCTGCCTATTCCTTTCTTCTCCCTTCTGCTGAATTAACTGAGTGCAGACTACTTCTCCACTACGAACTCAGGGGCGAAACAGGTTGCTCCATTGCCGCTCCTTTTTGCGGTGACTTTTCCTGCCCCACTGGTGCTTTACAGTGTTGTGGCAGTGCATGGCGTCTAAATGCCGTAGCGCCATGAAGCCAGTGCACATGTGGTCACCATGTAGATTCCTGATGGCATTGGGGGAGCACGCCATCTGAACGCTATGAAGCCACCGTATTGTGCCAGTCTGTATTGGCCCTCAGTTTGCAGTAATCGAAGTAAGCTGAGGAGGGCTTGGAAAAAGGAAGAAGGAAAGAAAATCTGGGACATTTTAAAAACAGCTGAAAAAGTGGGAGAACTGGGGATTAATCAGGACAGTTGGAAGGTATGCAGTCCAGTTCTAATTGGCCAACAGCCTTTTTATAGCACAAGTGGCTGAAGTTCCAACATATGATGTTCATCTACAAAAACAACTGTATGGTCATCAACCTTTTTGGTTCTTGGCATTTTTATGATTGGCTGGGAGCTGTGCTTTACACAAATCTTCCTAGATCATGTCAGGTTGAGTCCTTTATGTTGATCCAGTGAGGAATTACTTTCTCTTTTTTTTAATCCAAGGTACCTTCTGTTGTGGAAAAAGCCAAGTCAGTCAGAGTGAGGTTGTAGGAGGTAACAACAACAGGCAAGGTTTCCTAGATTAGCCACTGAAAGGTTAATAAGAGACAGTATAATGTAAGGCTATGTTAGAATGAAACTTGGCAAATCCAGGTTCTAGTCCCCACTGAGCCATCAAACCTTGGCAGGTCACCTTAGACTAACCATTCTTTTATAGCCAAATCTACTTCTCAGCAAGTAGGGAATTAAGCAAGGAGCCCAAAAGCCATCTGTGCTGCAAGATTGTTGTTCATTGTTAAATGCCTTTGAGTCAGCCTCAACCCATGGAGAACCTGTGGATGAGACATCTTCAAGCCCCCCTGTCCTCAACTGCTCTGCTTAGGTCTTGCAGACTGTAGCCCATGGCCTCCCTGACTGATTCTACTCATCTGGCATACGGTCTTCCTCTCTTTCCTATTTCCTCTACCTTTCTTAGCATGGTGTATTTTCTAATAAATCGTGCCTTTTCATTATGGGCCCAATGTACGACAGCTTCAGTTTAGTCATCTTTGCTTCCAGGGAGTTCAGGTTTGATTTGTTCAAGGACCCATTTGTTTGTCATTTTGGCTGTCCCCATTATCCTCAGCACTCTTTTCCAGCACTACATCTCAAATTAGTTTGAGTTGTCTTTCTTCACTGTCCAGCTCTCGCATCTGTACATGGTGATGGGGAGTATAAAAGCTTGAATGACAGTAACGTTAGCATTCAATTGTATATCTTTACACTTTAGGATCTTGTCTAGTTCCTTCATGGATGCCCTTCCTATTCCTAGTCTTTCTTCTCTGCAGTCTCTGTTCCAATTAGTATTTGATCCTAGGTACAGATTTTTTAAAAACTATTTTGATTTCCTCATTATCTAGTTGAATTTATGTAGATCCTCTATGGTCATTACAGCCGGCCCTCCGTATCTATGGTGGTATTTTTTTTGTCCATGAATTCAACCATCCATGACTTGACAATATTTTAAAAATATATAAATTCCAATACACTAATCTTGATTTTGTCATTTTATATAAGGGACACCATTTTACTATGCCATTGTATTTAATGGGACTTGAGCGTCCTCAGATTTTGTATCCATGAGAGGGTCCTGGAGCCAAACTGTAGCAGATATCAAGGGACCACTGTATTTTTTGTTTTCTTTATAAAAATGTAAATAATAAAGGATAAAAAGTTGAATGGTGATCTAAAATCTTAATAGAAAATGTGCTATAGCACATCTTTTCTCCACTGTCCCTTCCGTCATCTTCACCATTTCAACTTGATGATTTAGTACTATTTTAGAACATTAAGAGCCATTGGTGGGGAGAAGGGAGCTCTTATGGTAGGTAGGTAAACGCAGGTGGGGAAGGCACACTGAAGTGGAGTTACCATAAGAGTCTAAATAAGATGCCCTAATATCGGAAACAAGGAAAATCAGGAGGAGCATTGAGGTTAGATTAATTCATTGCCAAATCACAGCCCAAGTAACTTGCAAATACACTTTGTGCTGGCCTGACTGCGGAGTAGGACTGAAGAAGGGCTGAGCATTCACACGCTCCAAGCCCTTCTTCCTCCACCGGGGCTCCATCTTAGTGTGTGCCCGTTTACATGGAAGGTGCCACCATGACATCCCCCATGCGTAGCGCCCATACAGCGCTGCGCACAAGGGGAGTCATAATGCCACACTGTGGCGGTTATGGTGCCTCTTCTATGCAGGCCACAGTGTGTGGTTGCTGTGGACTGCTTCCAGGGTAGAAAGGGGCAGCGTCTCGCCACCCCTTCCTGCCAGTCTGTAGAGCCCCATATATACTATATACTGTGTTGGAAGGAGTATGTTTGAAAATGACCTATCTTGTAGTTTGGGATTCAAGGTTTGCTCTAGGTTTAGAAAAGTACTATTTTAGACGATCTGCACTTTGTTCCCTGAAATGAACTTTATCCTCTTCACCTACCATTTTCCTTTCTTAAAAAATAGATTTATTACGTGTTAGCATTATATAATCCTTGGGCAAAGATCAACAGGAGTGGTAATAATAATATTACTATTAATACATATTACAACATCCTGTTGTAATCATCTGCATTCAGTACAATAAAGCTGGAAAAGATTGAAGAGCTTTATGAGAGCTGTTAGCTCAATGGGATAATAGCCAATTAACTACATGTTGCTGCACAGGTCAAATTTGCTCAGAAATTTGCATCTTTTCGCTTCCCTTTAAATAATAGATTCTGCACAGATTATGGCCAGAATCTGGGAGTAAATTATAGGCCTCCTGTGTTGGAAGGAGTATGCTTTGGCTTGGCACAACCAATGCAAGCCTATTTGGAATAGCGCTATTCCTGGAATAGGCTGGCTTCTTGTTCTGTCTCAGTGAAGCAACGTTTGTTTCATATGGCATATTCAGATCTCAAATGTCTATTAATTTACACACAAGCAAAAGGATCTGGATTTGCACTGAGCTATGGAAAATAGAGCCATGAGAGAGCAACCAAAATGAAAGAGACTGTTTCCACAAAGCCCAGCTGGCAATTCACATCTGCCACATTGGGCGTTGTCATGATGGGGAAGAAAAAGGAGTAAAACGTTAATAAATGTAAAGATTTCGATCCAGAACAGCATTGAAATTGAAATTATAGAGTTTCTGGAATGTTCAGATTGCAGCATGTGTATTTTGAATGTTTAAAGTCTTAAGAAGTGTTGCTTTTACAATCCTAAGCACCCTTATAAGTGAGGAAGTCTAAACTGAACACAGACATACTTGTTTTGCTGTGTGCTTCCAAGTCATACCTCCATAAAAATATGTGAAGAATTGCACTGCCTGGTTGTAGTTCTACATGCCTGCCTGGGAGGGTCCTACATAACTCAAAGGTCACCAAGTCTAAAAGTCAGCAACAAGATTTTACTTTAATGCAATAACCCTTAAGTGTCAGTTGATAAAACACAATGTTGTAATACCTTGTTTGCTGCTTGCATCATCCTGTATTGTTTTCCTGGAACTCCAGAACATCTTTAATTGTGATTGTCAGGGGAGGTGTCAGATGAGGAAGTAGATGTAGATTAAAAAAATAATTAATGTGGATGACAATGACACACCTTACAATCTGTATACTGCTTGCATGTTAATTAAGTAGTTCACATACCGTAATCCTTACACCAACTCAATATGATCAAAAATGCAGGAATACCTGTGTTGATAATAATATAAAATTGCTCATTGGTTGTACCTTTATTAAGGCCACCAGAAGGCACATACACACCCAAAATTAAAACAACAATAACAATTATGCTAGCTTTTGAAAATCACTGGCTTTTTATCAGATAAAAACATCCTAAACAAAATCATGTGGGGGAAAAAGAAATTACACTGTTGGGGTCAGGAAAGCCTGCAAGTCTGCATCTTAAGGTTTTAGATGTTACATCAAGAATGTTTTCAGTTTTCTGCCTGCACACAACACAAAACACTCTTGCTGCAACATTCCAAAACCACAAGATGCAGACCTGCAGGCTTTCCTGGCCCTAACAGTGTAATGTTTCTTTCTCTGGCATGATTTGGTTTACGACGTTTTTGCCCGATAAAATAGCTAGTGAGCTTTGAAAGCTAGTCATTTGTTTTTTGCACCTTTTGGTTGCTGTAATAAAGATATGGCCAATGTGAATTTTAGATCCTATAAGGTCAGTTAGTATTATTGTCTCCATACTTCACATTGTGAGAAATGGGTGCTGAAAAGACGGTGGCTGGCCAAGGTCACCGTTTATGGGAAAGGATCAATTTGAACTAGGGATTTCCTTACTGCTAGGTCATGAGTCTTTTAGTAACAATGCAGCATCATAATGCTTTAAGGTTACCTAATTAATTTAAGTCAGAAGTCTCTGTATTTATTCTTGTCACTTAATGTTGGCATAATGACTGTGCTGTTTCTGATGTGCTGCACCTTAGAAGTACCACTGAGGTCAGGGTAACCTGACATCCTCTTTTTCCAGGACATATTCTCCTTCTGTCCAGTAGGAATTCCCAAATAACCTCCATTTTGAGCATGACTATGAATCACATTGAGTAGCACATATTTGTTGCTCCCCTTTGAGAAATTTGAATAATTGGCAGCCTATCCTTTCTGCAAATAAGGGGATAGGAAAGTACGATTTTAAGAATTTATCTTGCACAGAGTACTCTTAAGTATATTGCAAGCCACCATGACATTCTAATGAAGCTCATCAGAAAAATATGGTTGAGTACATAATAAAAAATATAGTACTGTATATGTAACAGAGCTGTAAAGAAATGCTACGATATGGAATTAATTTATATTTATCTTAGTGCTTTTAGCATTTATTTTGTAATGTCCAGCATTTGTCTTGAATGTCCTATACTGTGCGGTTCCTTGACCTTCTTTGCGGTTATGATATCTCGTCACCCTGATTTGGGTGGTACATAGTTCAGCTGCAGCGTATCTTGAGATATGTATAATACTGATGGGGTCAGACTGAGTTTAAGAAACCCTGTGCTTTGAATCACTCCAAGGAAGTCACACACACACACAACTCAACATCCTGCTTGTCAGTTGCTTAAACATTAACTGAGGTGGGAGATGAGAAGTCTTCTGGGGAATACAATCGTGGAGCAACTCATCAACTGCATGCAAATATTTATTTGCAGCAACAAGAGAAACCATCCTTTTTAAGACTGTAGAACAGGTTTAGGCAAAAGAAGCTGGCAATAATATCATAGACACACACACACACACACACACACACACAGAGAGAATGAGTGCAAGCTATGGAGATGTATGTAATCAGCGTTTGTGAAGATATTTGATAATTCTTTGTTTTTTCACAGCCTATGCTTTGGTTTGACTTGCACAGAGCACTATTTTTTTGGCTTGATGCTCCTTCCATCTGCTCTTCCCCTGGCAAACCATCGGGTACATTGAAGAGATAGGTTGTGGACAACTACTTGCTGGATTTCAAGGCAATGGCAAGGTTCAAATCTGCTAGGAAGTTGTTGCTATTTATTCTGAGCCTCTACAATTGCATCTTTATTTTTTAAAGCTGCACATTTCAGAATTCTACATCTAAGAGGTTCTGTTTTGTTCAAAAAGCAAATGTCTCAACCTCAGAATTGCAAAGATATATTTGAAAAGAAAAGGATGGTGCATAGTTAAAACACTTTTAGAAAACCCACATGCTTTAGATTTATTTGGTACCTAGAAATGTTTATTTCCATTCATGCTCTTCACATTGTTATTTTTATTACTTACCTTTTTAATTAGTGTATATGTTTGTGTTTCCTCTCCTGTCTAATATGAAGGTTTATTATTTCTGTTTGTTTATTTAAATTATGTATTCCCATTAGTGCCTTATGTCTTGGATGTAGAAAGGCAGGATATTCAAACCCTTACAAATAACAACTTAGTAATGAAGAGAAAGTAGAGGATTATATGCAAGTGTTCAAGGGTACTGCAGTCTCTCCCATCACATAACAATACTAAAGATGCCCCAGATTTCTGACCACAGTGACTGAAAATTATACATCAAACACCCATTCCTAAAGCAAAATTCAACCGCTGTAGTAAGAAGCTCCCTGTTTTATTGTAGGGGAACTTTGAAAATGCTTATTACACACATATAGTTGCGTGTAATTATCTCCTTCTTCCAATAACAAAGATATAGCTAAGAGAGAAAGTAAGATACACCTTTTGGCAACTAACTGTAAATGTTACTTTTATAACCAGCGGGGTATCTTGTCACTAAATGGAAGATGTTTGAAGTGCTAGCCTTTGCTGTGCTTGGTATTATACCATGCAGATATTTTGTTAGAGTGGTTTGAGTGTTGGACTATGACTCAAGCCAGAGTTCGATTCCTAGTTCAGTCATGAAACCTACTGGATGGCCTTGGCCAAGTCACACGTTCTCAGACGCGGGAAGGCAATGACAAATTTCCTCTGAACAAATCTTGCCGAGAAACCTCCACAATAGGTTCACCTTAGTGTCACCATAAGTCGGAAACAACTTGAAGACACACAACAACAACAATGGGAAGTTACTCTTTACTTTTGTGAAACAATAAATAATTTGAAAAAATATTACTGTAATGCCAGCTGGGGGGTTAATACTAAGCTAATAACTGATCACTTTTTTAAAAGTACATTTCCAAAACCTGTATTTCTGTGCCTGTTTCTGTGCCAGTTTAGGCCAGCCATATGCTTTCCTCCTGAAAGACCAGAATTGAAAATGTGATCCTGACAGAAATTATGACCTCTTTGTTTAGTGGTATAATTAGAATCAAGTGTTTGAAAGATAAGGATCTGGATGTGGTACAGCTGCTGTACCCCAGGCCTTTATCCAATTATGTCTCTGCACTAACAGTTTTGCATCCTAAGAGCACAGGGATGGTATCTAATACAGTTTTTATTGCACAAGGGATTTTGCAAAGCAGTTGCAGAAGAGGCCAAACAACTGGTTGTGCAGAATTGTGCAAGACGTTGCACAAGTGATGGTGCAAACATTTGCAGACGGTATTTAACCATTGGTACTGTGACAAACTGCAGAGCCCCAGTTGCATAACCAGTTGTGCAACTGTTTCCCAAGGACACGATCCAGTCCAGTGCACTAGGAAGATTGTAATTTTCCTAGGTCTCAGCTGGATTTAGGCAACTGCCTTGCCTCCTTTTGGTGGGATGCCTGTATGAATGAGTGATGAGGAGGGCTGTTCAACAGATGCTCTGTTACATAGGCCTTAAATAAATTTGGAGCTGAGCCCAATGCTTTAAAACAGTTGTTCAGAAGTGTAGAGAAGTTTGTCCTTGCTCTTACCAAGGGGTGGACAGATGCATCTATTTGCAGCTTCTACATGCTTATTCATAAGTCTGCTCCCATCCAATTTCTACATCCACCAGCATTTTTAAAATCCACACAGACACTCAAAGTCAACTAGATCTTGAGCATATTTTATCATCAAACACATACTCTCCTGCCTAGGCAAAGGCTCATATTGCCCCCTGATCTAGATATCAAAGTGAAGCTTTACCATCTGGTCATGGAACTGGCCTGTACTGGGAATCAGGATATACCGTCTCTGGAAGAAGTGGAAATAAATTATGAAGGAGCAATCCAAAGGTAAATTTCAGGTATAGAAGAAAACCAGGGCCAAAGCAACAATTAAGCCAAAGACGGTGAAACAATCAATAGTGGCCAGCACTGTTTCAGGCCTATTAGGATTCTGGTGTCTGTAGAGCAACAGGTCACTCAACCAAGGACATGGTTGATCAGTTTTGGAAAAGCGGTATATAAATAAATTTTATTATTATTTATTTATTATTATGAGGTCCTAACAACTTGGGATGGATTTAGTTAGCTGAGAGAGAGAGCACCTTTTCCCTTATAGACTTGTTTGATCCTTGGGGTCAACAGGAGAGGCCTTCCTGGTAATTCCACATCCTCCTGAATTTGGCTCTGCAGTTGTTCAGAGCATGGCTGTTAGTGCTAGGACACTATTAGATGGAGCCCTAATGTGTCTCAAACCTGACAAAATAAAATGCTCCAACCATTTTTATTTCATTTGCATGCTGAAAACCTACGGTAGATGTATGTGCATGATGAACAATCTTCCTGAGTTTGGCTCAGGCCAGCCACAGCCCACATTTGTATATTTATTTCACCCTTACAATTAAATTTTAACAATTAAAAATTTACACTAATTTTAGTACTTTTTAGAACTTGAAAATTACATTGCAAAATTTGGGTAGGTGCAAGATCTGAAAGATAATTTTAATTTAAATCTCTACATCAGAGCAGAGGGGTGTGCTTCATGGCCAATTTTCATTAGAAATCACAATCAAAAGCCCCAGATCCCTACTTACACACTAAGCTGTGAGAGAAGGTTACTTGCAAGGTCAGAAGTATGACATGCAAATTCATAGTACAAGCTGTTTCCCAGACTTCCCTCTTCCCGCTGTCCATCAGCTGTGAAGAAATTCTTTGTTGCAACACTTGTGAATGCCATAAATCCCCAGCTGGGATTTAAAGTCCAGCAAGCAAGTCAACCCTGCCCTCAGTAGCAACAGAAAAGCAGTTCTGTTCCAACAGCTACAAAAAAATTGGAGCATCTCCAGGTCTGGACTCAGACTATTGAGAGACTCAAAGTGTGAAACCGCTGGGCACTCTGCAAGGAGCCAAAGAAACAAGATCTCTTTTGCTGGAACCAGTGAAAGCAAGAGTTGGATAGTTACTTACCCACTACACAGAATAAAGAATTGTCCAGGATGATGGAGTTTTGGAGGATGTTATGTAGACAACACTTGAGTCACCATTCCTAGCACCAAGCAGAGTGAGACAGCTGCCTCTGGCATCAGATGTTAAGAGATGAGGGGCAAAGGTGACATTTTGGAAGAGCAGTGGAGGCTATGCAGTCTGCTCTGCATCCCCTAACCAAGAGTGGAATACCATTGACAATATAGATATTTCTTTAATATATTATTGTTATTTAAAATGTCAAAAGTACATCAAAAAGTCACAGAAATTAGAAATATACATAGGAGTTTGTCACACAGGAGGCAAAGCGCCCAAATCCTGGGAATATCCCCTAAGAGCAGGATTGTTTTCAGTCGTGTCGGAGAATTTTGACATTAACGCGACATTAACCCATGCAGAAAGGTGCAAAATCATGCTGCATTTTAACTTTGGGATGTCTTAATCTAGCCACAATCACTCTTGTTCTTGGTGCAGCATCAACCCTCTAGTTGCAGATATCTTTCTTTGCAATTTACAAGTACTATTTGGCAGAAGGAGTAAAAGAATCAACACAAGAAATTTAATGGCAGGCTGTATCTAGAGTTTTGTCCAGCCCAGAAACCACCACTTTACTTACTTTGTAATTTTGCTTTTAATTTACGTGTAACAGGTTCATCTGTTGTTCAAGAAATAGCCATAAAATCCATACAAGTATTCTTCGTTGCGACTGAACTCTGCACTTTGAAGAAAGTCACACAGGAGTCGGCTGGCTGCTGTAGTCTTGCCTCTGAAGATATTTTTTTTTCTTTCAGAGTAGAATTTGTATTTCTATAATTATAATTTCATTTGCAAAACAGTTTCCAGCACCATACTATTCAAAGCAGCTACAATAATTAAAAAAAAACACATTAAGTGACATTAAAAAACCAAAACAAACATTGCTTAAAATGCACAGATTAACAAATCCAACATTAGAAACTCATAGATCTTTCATTTCATCTCTCAATGACGGGAAAATCCTGCCAAAACAGACAGATCTTTATTTACCAAATAATGTAACCGAGTAAGAAGATTTTTTCCCCTTCTTGAACAGAAAGTTTTATCACAACATAAGCAGAGTAATTATGAAGGCCATTCCTGCAGGTGCCATAGTCTAACTGGAATAGATGACATCCAAAGAACAACCTCCTCAGTCATTCCCAATGGACTGGCCAGGTAAGTGGTGGCGAACCTATGGCATGTGTGCCAGATTTTGTTACTAGAAGGTCGGAGGGACATGGCACTTTGCGATAAATAAGTGGGTTTTAGGTTGCAGTTTGGGCATTCAGCCTCTAAAAGGTTCACCATCACTGGGCCAGGTGGTTCTGTTAAGCCAAAAAAACCCACAAATGCACATTTGTATGATGGAGTATATTTGGCTTAGCAGTAGTATGAGAGAAAAGGATTTTAGAATTATTGTTGATCAAAAATTTAACATGACCCATCAGTGGGATGCTGCAGCAAAGAAGGCAAATGCTAATTTGCATCTATACCGCAGAATTAATGCACCATTTTAACTGCCATGGCTCCATGCTATAGAATTCTGGTATTTATTGTTTTGTCAGATATGTATTTAATTTAAATTTAACACATTTATCTGTTGTTCTGGAAATAGCCACAAAATCTATCCAAGTACAGATGAGGAATTTGTACTTAGGACAAGAGGCTAATGTCAGAACAGAAAACAGAGAAACAGACTGGCTCCCTGTGAAGTCAAAGGCTTTCACAGTCGGCATCCAACATTTTTTGCAACTTTTTTTTTTTTGCATAGTACTAGCAGAAAACATCACAAACTTAGAGCAACTACTAAGGAAGATCAAGGGGAAAAGTGCAAAGGCAGGTTTAATGCTGAACATAAAGTAAACAAGAATAATGATCATAGAGAATCTACTACTATATTCAACCTAGACAATGAGGAAATAGAAATAGTAAAATAATTCTCATACCTGGGATCAAACATTGACCAGAATGTGGACTGCAGTCAAGAAATCAAAAGAAGACTAAGAATGGGGAGGACACCTATGCAAGCAGTTGGAAAGATCTTAAATGGAAAGATACACAACTAAGCACAAAAGTTAGAATCATATAAGCCATTGTTTTACCTATTACCATGTATAGATGTGAGAGCTGGACAGTTAAGAAGGTGGATAGAAAGACAATAAATTCATGTGAGATGTGGTGCTGGAGTAGAGTGCTGAGAATACTGTGGACAGCCAAACAAATGGGTCTTTGAACAGATCAAGCCAGAAATCTCCTTGGAAGCCAGGATGACAAAACTGAAACTGTGGTACTTGGGTCACATCATGAGAAGGCATGACTCATTGGAAAAAAATAATGCTAGGAAAGTTGGAGGGAAGGATGCTTGCTAGATGGATGGACTCTATTAGGGAAGCTAAAGGTATGAATCTGCAAGATCTAAGACCAGTGGAAGGATCGTCATGGGTTGAGATCGACTCGAGGGCATTTAACAACAACAGACGTGTAGCCTTTGACAGGGAGCTCTGGTACCACAACAAACTACAAATCCCAGGATGGAGCCATGGCAGTTAAAGCAGTGTCAAACTGCATTAATCCTGCAGCGTGGCAGCAGCCTTAGCCTGCTTTAATAGATCCATTGTTTCCAAGACAAGGGAGCATTCCTAAATGTAAACAGATCCAACATTCCAACCACTATACATGGTGGCTTACTCCATGTAGCACTTTTGAGACTTACTATAAGAAAAAAGTTGATAGCATAAGTTTTCATAGACTTAAGGCTACTTCGTCAGATGCAGTCTACAAAGCTTATGCTACTACCTTCTTTCTCTCAGTTAGTCTCAAAGGTGCTACATGATCCCTTTGCATACTTATCCAGGCTAACAGGGTAAAGTGTTGGTCGTTATCTTTAAAGCCCACATGGCTTGGGCCCGAGTTACATAAGGGAATGCCTCTCCCTACACAATCCGCCCCACACTCTCAGAACATCGGGGAAGAAAATATTGGAATATACAAAGACCAGACTAATCACAACTTCCCATAAAGCATTCACAGCCACGGCCCCCACACTTTGGAACTACTTATCGGAAGAGATCCATCTTATCACCACCTTAGATGCCTTCAAGAAGGCACTTAAGACGGATCTCTTCCGGCAGGCCTACCCATCTGATTTTCTATAACTGATCTTAAAGAAGCTTCCAGACTTGATTCAATGGTACAGAAACAGATGATGATTTGGCTATTTTAATGACTATGCATGTATTTTTGTGTGCTTTTATTGACATTTTGTAACTGTATTGTTCGATTTTATCTGTTGTAATCCTGCCTCGATCCGCAGGGAGAGGCGGGAAATGTAAACAAATTATTATTATTATTATTACTATTATTATGTCTGTATTTTTAAAAAGGCATTTCCTGGACCTAAAATGGCACAGAAGCCCCTAAAACATAGTGGAAATACCCCATATGCCTCCTAGAGGGTAAATAGGGCAATTCTTTTACCTTGGGAGGGGTCATTTGGGCCACAAAACAGTCCTAGGGGCTGCACCTGGCACAAGGGCCATATTTTGCCCACATTTGCTCTAAGCCCAACCTTGCTGGATGAATTAATAATAATGACTGAGGATGCCTTGGAATCTATATGTAAAAGAGTCAATGCCAGGGCTAAAGACTAACCCTATATTTCACGCAAGGCTGGTGAACAAGCCCCTGTAAGGATCAAATATGACTTGAGCCCAAGCTGCCAGAACAGAGCACGCTTTGCAA
Source organism: Sceloporus undulatus (assembly GCF_019175285.1). NCBI lineage: Eukaryota > Metazoa > Chordata > Lepidosauria > Squamata > Phrynosomatidae > Sceloporus > Sceloporus undulatus. The sequence continues at coordinate 92,418,775 of NC_056527.1, read as the reverse complement.
AGGCCGGAGATTGTTTCTGCATGTCCCAGGAGCCTGAATTCATGCTGTTATCTTCTTCTCTTGCTATGCCCAACTCCACAAACCTGCCAGGAAACATTAAGCACAAGAGCTTCAATTCAGGGCATTGGCTGAGCAGAGGTTGTATTCAGAGCTGGGAGGGGAGGCATGGGAAACGTGACATGCAGTCTGTTCACAAGAAATGTTGTTCCTCACCTAATTAATAGAGGGAAGGGGCTGGGACTGGGGAATGACAGGGGAATGTGTATTTTGGAAACCAACATCACATTCATTGAACTGTAAACCAATGGCTTTTTGCTGACTGAGAGGAAGGGCAAGATGGCACTCTCCCCATTCCATATACAAATGCTAACTGTACAGGTAGTTTACTCTTACTTCTCTATTGATGACAGCACCACATCATCCACTGCAGCTGAGAGCAGGACATTAGTTTGGAGGTTACAGGACAGGACATGTGCACATCCCTTCTTGCCACTCTGCATGTGCTGCCTGAATTTGAGGCAGCTGCCTGATACTATACTGTATAACAATAAGCCTGGCCCTGTATAAAGCTCAGTGTCTTCCCTTCAGAGTGATCCTTTCACACTACATAATTACAGCACTATGATTCCCCTTTCGTTCCCATAGTTGTAATCCTGGGATGTGCAGTTTAGGTAAGGGCACTTAGAATTCTCAGACAAAGATCTAGTGCCTCACCAAAACTACAAATCTCAGGGTTCCATCGCCATGACAATTAAAGTGGAAGCATAGTCCTATTTAAAAAAAATATACTTATTTGGTTATATAGGGCATAAATTGACATCAAATAAGGAATAATTCACACAGAGCATACAATATCACAAAGGGAAATATAAAAAAAATTGCACATCAATAATATATTTTAAAAAAAAGACTTCCCAAATAATGAGGGATCAGCCTATGTTGTTATAGTTAGGTAAACTTTGTTAGCACAAACATAAAAGAGAATTAATAATGCAATCAAATCATTTTCATATTCCAATATTGTATCGATTAATTTATACACTGCTTAGATATATCTCCTATGAACAAAGGGTAATCAATTCAACCATCAACAAATTCAGAAGTAATGAATTTATACAATTGGTGTTATAAGTTTGCTTGAAACCTTTCTCAATCTCTGGTAAATTTGCTATTAGCTTTTTTCTTCAAGGATGTATGCTAATTTGTCAATTTGTGCTATGATAGTCACAAAATTGTTAGGACACTGCAGTACCCGTCCTGATCTTAATCTCAATGGCTGGGAAGTTCCATTGATTTCAGTGGTCTTTACTTTCAGCTAAACATGCTTGCAATTGCTGTCTAATTTTAGTGAGGCAAGCCTATGGTATTCCAAATTTTTTATTTCAGGAATTCCTATCCCATCCAGACCATTGGGTGGTCCGGTATCTTCCAACTCTATGATTCTATGAGTCTATAAAAACCCTATGAAATTGGGGGGGGGGGGGGTCCACCATAAGTCTACCAACAACTTGCAAGTACATTCAGATGCTCTCTCACACAAAGCATTCACAGTTGTGATGCAGATCATGACCCATTCATTTTCAAAGGGCTCCATCTGGTTGTTAATTGCTGTCAGTTGACTTTGAATTATGGACCCTATGAATGAGAGACAGCCTTCATCAACAGCCCTGCTCAAGTCTTGCACATTCAGGTCTGTGGCTTTCTTAATAGAGTCTAACCACCTTTAATGCTGTCTTCCCCTTTCCTACTGCCTTCTACCTTACCAATATTACTGTCTTTTCTAATAAGTCATGTCTTTTCATGATATGTCCAAAATATGGCAGTCAGTTTAGTTGTCTTGGCTTCTAGGAAAACTGGAAATATGGCATGGACAATCCCAGCATCAGTATTCAATACATATTTAGTTTGTAACCCCGCTTTGATCCACTGGGAGAGGCGAGGAAACATAACATGATCAAAGCGGAATAGCGGTCTATAAATAAAACTTATTATTATTATTGTTATTATTGTTGTTGTTGTTGTTGTTGTTGTTATATAGGTTTACTTATATAACCATTTATATATAGGTTTGCCAACTATCCACTTGGCAAATTGTATCTGCAGATAAGGAAACATAGATCATTTTTATGATCACTTGGATATTCTATGGCATAAATTAGATTTACTTTACACCTTAGAATTCGAATCCCTGTTCAGCCAAGGAAAAGTTTTACCATCTGTAAGCTGTGACTGGGCAATTCACAGATTCAGAGGAAGGTAAAGGCAAATTCTCTCTGAATAAATGTTGCCAACAAAACCCAGTTATATGTTCATTTTAGGGTCACCATAAATCAGAATCAACTTGAATGCACACAGCAATAACAATTGGATTGTATGGACAGGACTCAGCCATTCACTTCACCTTCTCTTATTCACATATTGCTGTAGACCACAGAATCCAGTATACCTGTGGAAAGGATAACAAGGCTATAAAAAATGTGGGGGTCAGATATTGGTGTCTGGTTATTTCCTGTTTCTGATTAAACTAGCCATGAAGAGAATTTTTTAAAAGTTTGTGTTAGTAAGAACAAAAAGAGGAGCAACAAATTCCCTCTAGGTGTTGGTGTGGATTGGGCCCAAAACCAATAAGGCAGTAACGTTTATCGCACCGGGATGGATTGGGAACGGAACGAAAGGGAGCGGGAATGAGTGCAGAACGACTGAACTGTTCTCAAAAAATTGTCTCCTGTGAGATGGATGGGGAAGTGTATGGAAAGGGACAGAATGGAATGGGGACTTTTGTGTGCGGTAAAATGCGTCCCCCACTTATTCTACCTAACAATAAGATATATATTTCCCTTTCACCCCCACTCGTTCCAGCCCCATCCCAGTCCCTTTTGTAACGCACAAGCAAGGCCCATTCTAGGGGCCTGTGTGATTGACTCAAATATGAATGGATAGCAAAGTGGATGAGTAGAAGCGCTACTCAGAGGTGGAAAATCTTTTTTCCACATAGAACATTATAGGCTTCCTCATTCCTGTTGCTTGTATGTCTCCAAAAGTCAGGAAACAGATTCTTTTACATGTTTAAAATCTCCATATACTGATATAGTTGCACCACCTAGTGAAGCACTTAAGATATAACTTTTTCAAAATACATAAGTATTTGGTAAGGTACTGTAATAAAAAAGGAGAAGCTTCTGGAGATTATAAAACATGTGTGAACATGTTTCATGTACGCAAATCATGTACACTTTCATTTGCCAGCTGTGCTAAGCCCGCTGCAACAAGACTTAGTTCAAACCAATCCTTGCTGTGCTTTTTTAAGTGCCAAGAAGTTAATTTTCTCTACTTGCAAAGGTTGCTTCTGATAATGTGCAGAGAATGCCATTCCTATTCCTGATCAAATTAACCAGTGTAGCATTTTGAAGGCCTTTTTAAACACAGGGTGACCAGATGTGTTTAAAAGGAGGACAAAGCACTGCAAAATGTCGGACATTGAAGAAAAATGTAGGACCTGCTTAAATGAAAGCTAAAAATGCTCTTATAAATGTAAATTCATGCTTTTCAGTCATGCTTAAAATAGAGGACATTTTGAAATTCCTCCCAGATAGAAAGATGAAGTGTAAGACACATCCTGGAAATGGAGGACGCTTGGTCACCCTGTTTAAACAGCATTATCTATCATATTTACTGTACACCAGTGTTACTCAAGTCATAGTCTAGGGAGCCCTAAATCATTATCACACAGGAATAAGGAATAGGAGAAAAACGGAATGTGCCCGTCATGATTTTCAAACGACGCTGCGCTCATCCTGTACTTCTCCCATTAACAACCTGGAATGCTCCTGTAACATCTTATTCACAGGGAATTCCTATGAACAGTTTGCCAATAGCGCTTCATTCTCGCTATTGCAAAGATGTGGAACCCAATAACGCTTCATTCACACTATCACAGAGCAATCCGGGATCTTTTCCCTGAGTACATTTAGGCACATGAAATTCATTTTCATTGCTAGGATCAGTTTTGGAGTGGATTATTGCGAGGTGTAGCAGGGCACGATTTTCTTTGAACGGTATAAAAATAATGTTCTGAAATATATCAGTTTTATCAAATTTATCTTATTCTGTTCAGGATGCAACCATGTTTTTCAGTCATGAAGTCACGCTGAAACGGCCCATGTGTGAAACGTTTGATAATGCTGCAATAAAGCTAAAAGAATGGATACATGCGGAATGCAATTGCATTTCTCTATTGTTTTTATCTTTTCATTGTCATGTGATTGTGCGATTGTGTTGAAAATATAGATCGCTATAGCACTATGCTTCCGTTATGTTCAAATAGCGTGATTGTTGTACTGTTGGCTCCGGTGTGATAATCTCTAATGAAATAATTGTAACTAATGGGTACACATATGGTTCAACATTGCCCCAACTTCCTCTTGCAACTTTAGATTTCCCCCATGTTAATATGGAGAATTATGGGACAGAGTTTTTAGGTCGGACAGCGCAACACCTCTCCTGTGAGGATTTATGATGCCTTCAAGTTGTTTCTGACTTATAGTGACGCTGGCCCTAAAGTGAACATACATAACTGGAGTTTTTTGGAAAGATTTATTCAGAGATGGTGAGCTGCCTTGGATCCTTTCGGCATACCAATGAAATCAATCAGTCAATCAACCAACTAATAATTCATTCTTTGGAGAATGTCCTCAAATTTTATGGTGTGTGATTATTTTATGGAATCCTATATTACTTGGGAAGTGCAATAGGGTTGCCATAATTGTCCACTAAAACCTGGGACAAAATGTAGGACAAAATCTAGACCAAACTGTAGGACAATTGCAGGACAAAACTCAGCCCAAAACGTAGGACATTTAAGAAAAATGGAAGACCTTTGGGCTGAGTTTTGTCCTGCAGTTGTCCTACAGTTTGGTCTAGATTTTGTCCTACATTTTGTCCCAAGTTTTAGTGGACAATTATGGCAACCCTATCATGCATCCTTTTTGGATCAGTCTGGAGCCACCGGGGAGATGGAAGGAATGTGGCTACAGGGCAACTCAAAATAGAGGGCATTCAAGAAAAAAATGTAGGACATGACCAAATCATTCATAGAATATATAAATTCATGCGTCTTAGTCATGTGCCAAATGGAGGACATTTCGAAGTTCCTCCTGGACAGGGGGTTGAAATGTAGGGGGCGTGTCCTGGAAAAAGAGGACACTTGGTCAGTACACACCCCAACAAACCATAGCAACCCAATTTTCTTCCACCTGTTTCTGAAAAGGTATACAGTAGGTCTTTGTTATCCGCTGGGGCTTGGTTCCAGTATCCCCCGTGGACAACAAAATCCATGGATACTCAAGTCCCATTAAATATAACTGTATAGCAAAATGGTGCCCATTATATAAAATGGAAAATCAAGGTTTGCTGTTTGGAACTTATGCTTTTAAAAAAATATTTTCAAGCTGTGGATGCTTGAATCCGTGGATAAAAAAATCCCTGGATACGGAGGGCCAACTGGACTAACACCAGGTACATAAACTATCCCTTTCCTAGGGCTGCATCCACTTTGCAGAAATAATCCAGTTTGACCCGACTTTAACTGCTATGGCTCAATTATGGAATCCTGGGAATTGTAGTTTGTTGTGACACCAGTGCTCTCTGACAGAGTTAAATGTCTCACAAAACTACAATTCCCAGAATTCCATAACATTGAGCCAGGGCAATTAAAACCGGTCTCAAACTGGGTTATTTCTGCAATGTGTTTTGGTCCCTGGTCACAGTCAACTGCCATGGCTCAATGCTAGGGAACTCTGGGAACTGTAGTTTTGTAAGACATTTAACCTTCTCTGTCAAAAAGAGCTCTAGTGCCACAACAGTTTCCAGAATCCCATAGCCTTGAGCCAGGGCAGTTAAAGCGGTCTCAAACTGGATTATTTCTGCAGTGTGCCTTTGGAACTAAGAGGTGATTTGACAGCCATTTTCACATATCTGAAGGACAGTCGTCACAGGACAAATGGAGTAAACTAAAATTCCCAGAATTCCATAGCCTGGAACCAGGGCAGTTAAAGTGTGGCCAAAGTGGCTTATTCCAGCCTAGAGATCCCTATGAAGCACTGGAAGTGATTCAAGTGAAAGGAAATGTCCTCCTCCTTCTGCTCCTCCTCCCAGCGCCGCCTCCTTTCCTTCTTTCCTTCCTTCCTTCCATCATGCAAAGCGCTGCTCCCAAAATGGCGGCTTCCTTGAGGCCTGTGGCTGCTAGGCTTTCCTTGTGCGCCTCTTTGCAGGTATTGGGAGGGAAGGGACTTGAGTGAGGGGCTGCTGGGTTCGCATTTATGTTCCCCCGAGGGATTGGAGCATGCTTTGTGGTTACTCAGGAGTATTTCTCAATCTGTTTCTTGGGGATCTTGCAGCACCTTTTGAGACCAAATGAAAGAGAGAAAGTTGGCAGCAGGACCTTTAAGAGATTTTGGGACTTCAGCTCCCAGAAGCCTCAGCCATGTTGGGGATTCTGGGACCTGAAGTTCCAAAGCCCTTTAAAAGCACAGTTTGGGGACCACTGGCTAGGAGGGATTTGAAAACGTCTTCCATTTTGAGCAAATCTAAGGTGCAATCCACACTGCAGAAATAATCCAGTTTGAGACTGTTTTAACTGCCCTGGCTCAGTGCTAAGGAATTCTGGGAATTCAAGTCTTGTGAACCCTTTAGCCTCCTCTGTCAGAGAGCTCTGATGCCACAGTCAACTACAATTCCCAGGATTCCCTGACTACTGAGCCAGGGCAGTTAAATCAGTCTCAAACTGGATTATTTCTGCAGTGTGTTTTGGACCTAAGAAGGATGGATTTATCTTTAGTGTTTTTAGCTTTTACTGGGTCATGTCCTACATTTTTCTTGAAGACCCTACATTTTGTGGTGCCTTGTTCTCCTTAGTGGTTAGGACATCTGGCCACCCTGCATGAGCTTTCCTAAGCCTTTAATCTCATTCGTAGAATCGTAGAGTTGGAAGAGACCACAAAGGCCATCCAGTCCAACCCCGTTCTGCCATGCAGGAATACACGATCAAAGCACTCCCAAAAGATGGCCATCCAGCCTCTGTTTAAAGGCCTCCAAAGAAGGAGACTCCATCACTCTCCAAGGCAGCGCATTTCACTGTCAAACAGCTCTTACTGTCAGAAAGGTCTTCCTAATGTTGAGGTGGAATCTCTTTTCCTGTAAGTCCAGATGCATCTGAAGAAGTAGGCTCAAGTCTACAAAAGCTCATGCTACTGACTTCTCTCTTTCAGTTCATCTCAAAAGTTTTCTAGACTAACATGGCTATGACTTTGAAGGTCTATTTCTTGTTTACAACGCTTAAAAGAATGGGTAGTTTTCATTCTGTAGACTATAAAAAAAGACTATATTTTTTGTTGTTCTTGTGTGCTTTCAAGTCCTTTCCCACTTCTGGTGACTCTAAGGTGATTCACCTTTTTAAAATCACCCCATGTTTGATTCTGAGAAAGGGAAGGATGAGGAGAGAGGGAATGTAGTAGCTCCTTTAATTTAGCTTTCAATCTGTTATAGCATTTGAGGAAGCTGACCAAGTCTATGAAAACTTATGCTACATTGCAAGGTCCAGTTGTTGTTGTTGTTGTTGTTGTTGTTGAGTGCTTCAAGTCATTTCCAATTTATGGTGACCCTAAGGCAAACTGATCATGGGGTTTTCTTGGTAGGATTTGTTCAGAGGAGGTTTGCTGTTGCCTTCCCTTGAGGCTGAGAGAGTGTGATTTGCCCTTGGTCACCCAGTGGGTTTCTGTGGATGAGTGGGAATTGAACCCTGGTCTCCATAGTCATAGTCCAACACTTAAACCACTATGTCACACTGGCTCCCTAAAGACACACACACACACTCTCTCTCTTTGTATAATTCGGAAACTTAGCCATATTATTCTGGAATATCAGCATGCCAGAGTGGTGTAGTGATTGGAAAGCAGGAGTATGCATTGATTTTGGCTACTGAAGGAATTTTGTAGAGGAAAAAGATCCTAGCCTTCTTGTGAAGACGTAGAAAGAAACCACACATCTGCATTCTGTTAACTGCTTTCAGCCTCAGGGGAAGGCAGTGGCAAACCTCCTCAGAACAAATCTGCAATAGCTTCACTTTAGGGTTGCCATAAGTTGGAAACGACTTGAAGGCACACAACACACACATATTGGCCTACTGTCTCTGGTTGTAGTGAAATTATGTTGGCTTGGAAAGCAAATAAATAGTTCATCACCTAAGGTTTGACTGAGTTTTGTTGCTTTTATTACTCCATAGGGTTCCGAGTGTTTATTGAATCCTGCTCGCTTGACTCGATCTTCTCTTGTGATCCCAGTGAGAACAAAAAGACGCCATTTCATTCCTCCTTCTGTCAGTGCAAAGTATTCCACACCAGAAGAGCAGAGAAAGCATGCCAGGGCTGCAGGGTTGGTGATACCTCATGAACCGATGACACGACCTATAAATATTACCTGCACAGGTAGGTGATTGTGACCATTTGCCTAAGCAGAAAGATGAGCTCAGTCCATTGAGTATATAACAGTGAAATTGAGCCACTCACAAATAAAAATGTGGGGAACTCCGGCTACAAGAAGAACGAGATACTGTAAATTATAATTAAAATGTTTCTTTTTAAGCCTGCAACCTCTGCTTGTCTAAAGCCAAAGTAGTGAAAGGACAAACTATGTGATTCAATTATCATGTCTGTTGTTAAGAATTGGAATATACATGTTGAAAAAAAACTCCGCCTGCAAAAGAATATCAAGGACAAGGAGAGCAAAGTGCTTGAACTGCTGGCAGTTTTATAATAATCCCCAACCTTAGGCATATTTGGCATTTTGCAAAAGTGTTGTGGGCACAGTCACAAAATGCCTGCCATACGGAATAGGAACAATCACAAATGTAACTTAAATACCCATTTTACAAAAAGAAGATTGTTACGGTAAAAACACATTTGTCTAAGAAACAGTAGAGAAGAGACCCAAAACCCACCCTTGACTTATACATGAGGTTGACCTATACACAAGTTTATATGGTAGAAAGCTTGGTTTTCCTAACCTAAAACACTGTAATTGTCTTGAGACAAGGCAAGATGGGAAGATACCAGCTTGGGGCTGGCAACCCTGTAGAGGACAAAGTATTCTCTGTCCCTTTCCTATTCCTCAACAGAGCCTACATTTTGGGAAAAATCTGAATGGTAGTACAAGGCTTCCATTCCAAGATAGTTGTAGTCCAAAATGCGAGGAGTCCTCTGGGTGAGGAGTGAAAATGCTGAAGATACACTGTGTTGTAGGTCCCCTTTGTTACAGACAGTGCTCATCCAGTATTTTGCAGTGGGATAATTCATAATGCAGCCCTGTTCTATAAATGCAGCACAGCAAGATGTAGGATCATGCAGTAATGAAATGAGACTGTTCTCCTTCAGGGTGAAGGCAGAGTGTCCAATGCTTTTCCATTTTAAAAATTTCTTGCAAGTAAAAGATGACAACCAACAAAAGTCAGTTGCCAAAAAAAGAAGTTCTAGTCCAGGAATGAACAAAGTTCCATCTGTGGGCTGCATAAAGCTCCCAAGGCAAGTGTGTGTCCCCAGTTTATCAATATTGGTTGACTAGTTTTTGTATTTCTGTATCCCACACTTTCAGTACAAAAAGTCCTTGGGTAGAAATAGTGAGTTGAGGCTGCTGGTGAGGGCCACTCAGTTTAAACCTGGACCTCAGTTCACTGGTTAAATGCTTCTACTGCAGCCACTCACTCACAAACCACAAGGTTGTGAGTTCAATTCCAGCCAGAGGTTGAGGATTGACTCAGCCTGGCATTCTTCCAAGGTTGCTAAAATGAGTACCCAGCTTGCTGAGGGCAATCAGCTTACACTTTGTCAGCTGCTTAAGGAGTGCTTACCAGTAAGTGCACTGATGAGCGGTATAGAAATGTACTTGCTGTTGCTAATGTACTTGCTACATTTCTTTAGCGAAGTGTTACTGAACTCTTGTTTCCTGCACCTCCACAGATTCCTTCCCCAACCTGTTTAATTTGGACCAAGTTTTTAGTGCAGGCATTCTTAAATGCATTAGTATTGGCTTGGGAATGCATATATGGCTCAGAATGAGAAATAATGCATTTGTTATTGTTCATGGATTTTTGAAATTAATCTTACTTTGGGCAGGGGTTTGTATTTTTAGTTTTAAAATAACCTTTTACCATCTCTGCTTGCTTCCTGGTTTCATTACACAGCTGGCATCTTCGACCCGTATGTTCCTCCAGAAGGGGATGCACGCGTGTCATCTTTGTCAAAAGAAGGACTGAAACAAAGGGCAGAACAGGTCAAGCAGACTGCAGCTTCGCAGCTGGCGTAAGTATGATTCTCTTGTAGAAGCCTTGCATCCCATGGCCCATCTGGCCATTTCATGACACTGTTTTTCCTTTCAAGCATCTGTTGGTCATAAGGACTACTCAGACTCCAAAAGCTTAGAACAATTATAGTCGATGTACGTTATTTCAGAAAGGCACATTGCATGTTTCTTCTGGGACTGCCTCTTGACATTGCAGCTCCAGGTGGATCTGATTGTATCATCATATGAATGTATGTAAAGAATATGAAAATATAGGGGGAAAGCATGGCTTGGCTGATTGTATATGCATACTGCTTTTCCATAGGTAAGATATTTTTTTAGTTTTCTTCAGCTATGGGGGTGTACTCTGAAATGTTGAGCTTTCCTCATCTCCATTCTAAAATGGTACACACTTGAGAGTTATTGCATAGACTCATGTATAAGTCTAGAAATTTTAGTCAAAAATTCACTCAAAAAACCTGGGTCGACTTATCCACAGGTCAATGTAAACTCTTATTAAAAAAGGAACCATCCCCTATTGAAAGACAAGAGTGCAATCTGTCCTGAAAGCACTGAACTCCCTCTACTCTCTCTTCCATCCAGGCTTTAGTGTGAGCCAAAATGGTTATGCCTGCCATAATATTGTAGGTTCTTTGGCATTGTTTTCCTTTGCTTCATCATTTAGATCCTTTATTGCATGTCCCTGAGTTTTACCCTCGACTTATCCAAGGGTCATATCAATATTCATAATTTTGTCCCCAAAACCTGCCCTCGACTTATACATGAGATCGACTTATACTCAAGCATATACAGTATACTTGTTTCTGATTTTATTGACTGGCTCATACAAATGTGCAATTACCTAAATACCTCAAAGAACATAAGTTTACTGTGAGTGGGAAAAGAGAAAAGCTTCTACTGAGAGCATAAAGTTCTGTCTCATCCCAAACTGAAGTTGTCCCCAAATCCTGCCAAACTGTGGTATACTGTTGCGGAACATGGGGATTTGGTTCTTACGTATATCACAGTTAAATCATTAATATCTCAATTCATTTTGGCAGGGATTTAAACTTCTAAAAAGCCCTTTGAACCTAGGGGCATCACAACATCTTTTGGCAACCAATTCAGATAATCAGAAGTGGACAATTTTTGGCCCTTCATTTAGGCTGCAGTTGCAGTACCTAACATACTTCCTAGTATAGCAGTTTTGAATTGGTTTGTTTCACTTCCAGTAGACAGATACTAATTGGTCGAGACAGCCCTACTTAATTTCTTGGAGACAGGGTCAGTTCATAATTCCAGTACAAGGGTTGTGTTGCTTTTTAAAGAATAAAAATAAAAATCAAAGCAAGAAATTGGTTGGAGGGACTTCTCAGAACACTTCTCTTCCTTCCACAATTGCATCAAGACAAAGTAAACTAAATGAGAAAGCCAGACCTTATCTATGCAGGAGTTTCATGGTACTTGTTTATGAATAGTCTTCATAAATCTGAAGAGACACAACTGAGAGCCTTTGCTTTTTTGTATCATAACTGTTTTCTCTTCCTCAGAATTGTCTTGTTCTTGCCTTGGCAGAATCCGAAAGATCAAAGATTATGATCCTGATTTCAGCACCAAAACTTTTGCAGAAAAAGCCCAGGATATATTCATTGAAGCTCATAATAACTTGACAAAGTAAGACTCTTCAAGATATTTCAGTGAGTTCTTACTATTGCTCCCACCCTTGACTCATATGTTAGTTGCACATCCTAATTAGATCCAGAAGGTTGTGGAATAAAGTAAGTTAGAAATGTTTCATTGGAGCCCTGAACTCTCTTATTTAGTGCAAGAGACTTCTGTTAACCTGCTTTTTTATGGCAAAAATACCAGGCCCTGATGTGTGTGCTTGTGCTGTTAATGGAATTTTTCTAATGTTTTCACTATACCTAACCATGTTTAGATAGCCACCTCAAGACAACTCAGTGCTTAGCAGGCTTGTATATATGTTGAAGATGATCAGAAAGATCAGGGGTCCAATATTCAGTTAACTGTATACTTTTACATTTGGTAACCAGCCTTGCTGAGAATTCAGCTACAAGGGTGGGAAGGCCAATTTCCCCCATACTCTGGTGTTCACAGAGAACAAAGAGCAGTATGAATTTCCTTTTCTGTTGTGCTTTTGCACAACCAGCAGGAGAGACCAATACTACTTCTGGCTGCTGCAGAGGATAGTCTGAACAAAGGCAAGAACCTTCCACTTTTCTTCACAACTGGCCATGCTGGAGCTAATGGGAGCTAGAGTCTAACAACATCTGGAGGGACATACATTCCCAATCCCTGCTCTAACACATGGAGACAGCTTGGTGAAGGAGTCAGTGGTAACTGCTAAGGCAGCATTTGTAGACCCCTGTTTTGTGGATGGGAATGTCTCAAGCCTTCTGCTGCATGTGAACCTGTTGTGCCAGAAAGTTAGTTACACTAATGAACTAAGTCCTTACTGAGTGATCCAGTGTTGATCAGTTCACACAGACACAGTGGTTGTGTCACATTAAGGAAGGAGCTTGGAATAAATAATGTGATCCGGAATATGCACTGTTATGTGCTTAAAAATAGGAGGGTGGAATAAGGTAGTTGCTTGAGAGTACCGCTGTTCATAGAGGCTGTCAAAAATTTTGAGGTCACATCTGTTTGTGTGAATTCTGACATTGGGGGGGGGGTATTATTTTTTTCTGCTACCAATAGAGTACCATTTGTGTTCACAAAGAGGGCTGAAATCATAGAACAAGGAAAAATATATTGACAGAGTTGTTCTGCTTAGCCATCGTGGTAATTTATTTCCCCCTTATTCTTTACAGCTTTAACAAACAGAAGCTGCATTCTTTAGTGACTGAACGCTGTTACCCGGTAAATATCTATGATGAGATCAGAAAAAAATTGCTACGAAGTTGAAATTTCCTCCCAGATCACAGAAAGAAGTGTCAACAATTTGTGACATTCTCTCACATGTGTGATATCTGTATAAGCTCTTCAGGGCATCTCTAAAGTGTCTGTTCAGGTCATTGGAGGTTGAACCACCAGATAATGGAGTACAGTGCTTCTCTTCCACATGCCTTACACACACGTGTTCAATCCCTACACAAACCTATGAAGCTGTCTTAGAGTTTGCCACATATGAAGCCCAGGCATGAGGGACAGAGAACTGGGTTGCTATAGGCTTGCATTTTCCTACTTAAGTTTCCTTCACATTGTGGGAGGCAGTGAACTTTCCCTTGTGGGAGTCAAAGGGAGTCCTGGTGTTACAGATGAGTAGAAGAGACCTTTCTTAGTATCTTACAAGGGTTTATTGTATTTGTAGACACAGGGATGTAGTTTAAAAAATCCTTCCCCTTTGTCCAGAGGCCTTATGCCTTGCAGAAATCATGTTCTGAAATAATAATAATAATAATAATAATAATAATAAATATTTGCTTTATGTTACTTACAATTACAGTGCTTAAAGTTATCAGCAGTTGTTGTAGCTGTGGCTCAGCTCTGCATGGCTGCTGCACTACATAGTCAGTTCAATTGATTCTTACATCAGTTAATTCTTGATAGCATCAAATTTCTGAAATTCTTAAATTTCCCCCTACTAAAATGGTTATATTTAGCAGAGTTTTCTTCTAGTTCCTTGCACCCTATACCAGCTGTCCTGGTATTCTCTGCTTTGGCAGTCTGAAACAGCAGTAGGATTTTACAGGGATATAATTAATATTAGAGGGCTAAAATCATAGAATTATCCTTAATGCTAAACATGGTTGTTGGATTACTAGGAAATGGTACGAGGAAACAGATACAAGACTATCCGGTGGAGTTTTCTGGAGTCCTTGCAGCCCCCTCGGGTGGTTCAAGTGCGATGCCCCACTATGGTGAACAAAGACAATCTGTATGGACAAGTCACAGTTCGAATGCACAGCCGACAGGTACGTGTATACAGCCACCCCATCCTGGATGGCATGTGTTTTGCCTGCCATTGTATAACTCCATGAAACTTGATTTACTCTTTTTCTTGGCAGACTCTTGCTATCTATGACCGGTTTGGGAGGCTAATGCATGGTGGAGAGCAGGCACCAAAGGATGTTCTGGAATATCTTGTTTTTGAGAGGCATCTGGTTAATCCATATGGTCAATGGAGATTACATGGCAAGATTGTTCCAGCTTGGGCACCTCCCAAAGATCCCATCATCAAGGTACTTTACCTGAAGCATGCTGCTCCAGCATCTTCCCCAACTCTGTTATTTCTAAAACAGTCCTTGTCTACATGCATGCAAGCAATCTACCCCATCCAAGCAATGTGATATTGCTGGCATTTCCTCCCCTGTAACATTTTTTTGTCTTAGAAGATGCTTTATATATTCTATCTTGGGTTAAAAGGGAATGGCTTGGTCAAACTCCCTCTGAGAGCCAGAGGTTGGACGTTTTATTTTGGACTAGAACTCCTAGAATGGCTAATTGCCAGACTAGCTGTGATGTTCTGGGAGTTTTAATCCATAAAATAAGATTTTCAACTTCTCTGGCAATGTAGAGATTTGAAGCTGGGGTTTTGTTGTGCCTAAAGAGAGTGACATCATTTGCATCTTGTTTGAAGATATCTTTCTGGTGTTGAATTCTGCAAGAGGGACTCAATTTAATTGTAGATAGCAGTCTGTTTTAGCTGAAGACAAAGGCATGGGTTCATACCCTATCATGGATTTTTATAATCCTAGGACAAGTGAAAATCTGTAATCTTAGCGGCTTGACAGACCACTGCTTTCTTGCGGCCCCGATCCGGCCTTTGGAGGGTGCAAAAAGGAGTCACAAAAAGCAGCTCCTTTTTGTGCCCTCGAAAGGGTGCCATAGTTGTAGCGGCACTGCATTGTATGGTAATAGTGGTTCTTCAATTGTTAAGATATAAATAAATTCACTATGAACAACTTAGCAATAGAAGAGGCTGTATTTACCCTAACTGAGTCCCAATACTCTCTTACGCTCTTCAGACCCAACATTTGCATCACAGTCTGGCATCACTGAGAGGAGAAAGCCAAGGTGGAGACATACAGACGATAGGATGGGGCTTTGCAGACAGAAACTGGCATAGCCTTGAGCTGTGATGTTAAGAGGGATGCAGTTGAGAAGGAGAAAAATGCTTTTTGCTTCAGGAATTGGGCTCTACAGGTGCTGGTTTACCTTCACCATTGTGGTTCTGTCTCTGCTTTCACCTTTATAAATGGGCTGACTGCTGTTCAGTATTGAACAGTACAGAGCTACACATGGAAAGGCAGTATTGCATGGGGTGTAACTTGTAACTATTGACAGGGACTCTATGGAAAGGAGAAAAACCATGCTGAAAGCAGTTCATAAGTTGTGGCATCAACTAGTGTGTTTCAACACATGCAGCTTCTTTCTCTCTTTTTATTTATCCATCCCAGAGGACTTGGAGATGAAACAGTTCTTAATATCATTGCTTTCCTCCTCTCACACCCTGAGTGCATGTTTCTGAATTGGGGGTGCAAAGCATTTCTTCTGTTTTTCTTATGTTCCAAAGTCTGTTTTGGATGAGAAAAAGGTTAGCAGAATCAAGTTGGGGGCTGGGAACTGAAGTGTGTGAATCAGGAAAGAATGCAGTACTCTCCTCCCATTAAACCTGATGGGCATTAAGCTAGTATCATAACGAACTGTGGTGTCTTAGAAAATGGATGGACTAGACTAATTTTTGTCTTTCTTGTTGTTTTTCCATGTGCTTTACAGACTATTATGATTCCAGGACCAAAGCTGGACCCGTCACAAGAATATGAAGAACTCAGTCTTTCCCAGGGTGTAACAACTCCACAGGCACAGTGGTACAAATAATGCCAAGAGAACAGACCACAAGGGACAGATTTTTTTTACATTGGGCATGGGAACTGCTGTTGAATTGAGTGCTACCAGCCTTAAACGCCTTTCTGTTTTCATGACTCTGTTCCAGTTGTCATTCATAGGCTTTTTCATATTCAAGTCTGTGAGGATTAAGAAAAAAAGAAGTAACTCCAAGCTTCTAAAAATGTATGGGCCATTTAGCAGATTGCAGACCACCAGAAGTGCTCTACCTTTCCAGTTTGTGGGGTTTTCCTTGTAAGATCAGTTGCTGCTGGTTTATATATTGATCAGTAAAGGAATAGACCTGAAAGCACCATTTTCAGTTCTTTAAAAGAGAAGGATAAAAAAATTGTTCCTCAAGGAGGTACATCTAATACCAGTGAGGCTGGAGTTGCTGGGTGAGGTTCTGTAGTGGTAATGAGAATTCTGCACATGTTCTGAAATATCCATTCTTTTCCATGCTATATGGTTGAGACTTGACAGTGAAAACTGAACTTACATAGCCTACATCCTCCAGAGTTCTCACCATCACCTATAGCAACTAGAACTGGTAAGAAGATGTAGGCTATTAACGTCTGGAAGACCACAGTGGCCCTCACCTGCTTTAGATAGAGGCCCTTAGTTTATAGTGCAGTATGAGTGAAATAGCTGCTTGAGATCCAGCAGTTTTCCTGTAGAGAAATCCTTTCATGTAGGGGATATTGTAATTTTTCATCAGGCAATGATGCATTGCCAGTGGCTGCTAAATCATGGCTATTCTGCCCCACACCCTCACCATTACAGCCAATGAGATTTGAAATGCTAGCTCAAATATCGTGGCTTAGGGACTCCTTTTGCATAGTTTCCATAACTGTCCTCCATGTTTGTCTATTGGAGGAAAAATTAGTCCATGGAAATTATGCAAACTGAACAGACTGCAGTTTCATACATTCAGTTTTCAGTGTTTAGCATAGTTCATCCTCTTATTGCTTGTTAGAGGTGGGGCAAAGAATTATGTATCATGTTGCAGGTGCTGCCACCCGGAAATCTGATTTAGTAATCTCTCTAGCTCATTACATATACTGTATGAGGGAAAGGGAATATGTTATTGGGCTACAGTTCTCTGTACTAACCAGCAGTGAGGGATTATGGTAGCATCAATCCAGTAACAGCGGGGAGAGGGCAGTTGCTTACCTGAGGCCTATATATTTAAAAATATTCATGCAATCATCAGGCCTAATGATTTGCTTAATTTAATTGGTAAAGTTGAAATTCTGTACTTAATATCACTTCGGAGTTTTTGTGGAATCTTGTGGACGAGACAGCTACACACCTTTAAAGTCTTTACTTTGCAACATGTCTCTGCTACAAACACATTACAAGTTACTAAGCAGTCTGTTTTTGTGTGCCTCAGCTCTTTGAGTTATACAAATAATATACAGTCGCCCCTTGGTTCTCACGAACTTGAGATCCGTGGTCTTGAATATTCATGGAGGGGTGACCTCTGTTATTTTCAATAAGGTGTGTCTCTGCAGTATGCTCCCTGCGCTCGTGGGGACACGCCCCATTCAAGCCTATGGGGCTTGAATATTTGGGAGCCTCTGCTTTCACAGTGTATGTGTCGGGTATGGATCCCCCGCAAAAATGAAGGGATCACTATATTGCAATGGTAAGGGTAACTGGGTAGTATAACAAAATGCAAAATCCACAGAACAGCAATACCTTTATGGGGACAACTAAAAGCGCAAAATATATCATGCAAGCTTTCAAAGCTTCACTGGTTTCTTCATCAGGCAAAGCTGCTAAAAATTATACAGAAAAGAAGTGACTGCTAGAGTCACAGGCCTACATTTTGTCTCAGATGTTACTTCTGTTCAATGAATACTAGGTGCTATGAGCTCTATTTCAGAGGAAGGAACTAGCAGACCCATCTGACTATTCCTTGCCTAAAAAAACCCAATGAAATTAATGGGGTCACCCTATGTTGACAGGTGAGCTGAAGGTACACATGCATATACAAGGTGTTGTATAAAAGCTGAATTGATACCATCAAGTTGTAAATTTTGCTCACTTCCTACTGGGCTGACCAATAATTTACTTCCACCATGGGAAGGCAGTAGAACTAGAGAGACAGTGGTCTAAGCTGTTTTTATTCTGGTTTACTTCAAGATTCTCTGGTGCAAAATTGAATAACTAATGTGCGGAGAACATCTTAAATATATTTACAATGTAATCTCAGTGGGCTCTTGGGACATCCAAGTAAATATATTTCGAACTGGGCTAGTGCATTACTTTGGTTTGAAGGTTGCATTAGTGAATGTTCTGAAGTTGGCACCAGGTCATTCATTGCAAAAAAAATAATCATCATCATCCATCCATGCTATACATCCAAAAAACCAACTGCACACATCCTGTCAATATATAGATAAGTCTTTTATTTATGTATTTACATTTATTACAGAATAAGCTGATGTTGTTTTATACTCAGCGCTGAGACAGACAGGTGACTTTACTACATTAGCAATACTTCCTAAAGGCGCAATAGACACAGTTCACAGGAGGAGGTGAGCTCCAAAATGCAAAAATTTGGACCCAAGCTTTATGATAAAGCCAAATTTTTTTCCTGCTCTTTTGTTTTTCATTGTATAGTGCATGGGAGCAGAGGAGATTATCAATGCTCAATGGAATATCTCTTGAGAGAGAAAATACTCTCTGATGTTCTGATTCCTGGATGGGGTGAAGGACCTGTGAATGGAATACTAATACTGAATGGGCTCATCTTTTGATGTGTGCGTTCATTTGTCTCTGAACTCTCTGATCCTCACTAGCTGGCTTATGGAGCCCAGGCAGGCCTTGTCATCCCACTGTGGGAGTTTGAATTTGCCTTCTAAGGGAGGAGACACTTTTAAATCAGAGAATCATTCAACAACACTAAGGATATTCTCTAAACGTAGATGGTGAGTTGGTTTATTTACCTGAAGAGTGTGCCTCCAGTGCTATGGCTAAGGAGCAGGCTTATACATCCAGAACACAGGAAGTCACCTTATACCAAATCAGACCAGTAATGTTTATAGCAGATGTGGGGCACCTCAGATTCTGAAGCAAAATTTGACCCTAGGAGTGGGTTTCTTCAAGTGTTCATGTCCCCTTCACTACTGCACCATTGTTTGATGGTTTCCCAGCTTGTGCACAGTTCCCACTTTATTAAGGCTTAATTACTGCAGTATAAGTTAAGTTTAAATGTGCTGGTATTTTTGGTCCCACCCTGTTATCTAGTGCCCATCATTAGTATGCATCTCCCACAAACAACTTCAGTTGAATTTAGCATTGGGTTCCCATTCTTGGTTTACAGCAGGATGGGAATGATGAAGACATAAGCCAAATCTGGTAATAGAATATTTTATATCAGTTTTTCTGTTGTTGCTATTTGTGCTGCTAGGAAACACAAAATGGCTCACACAAGGACCTAGATATTAACTTTTCACTCCAAGTATTAAACAGACTTGAGTCTTCTTTGGTTTAACAGTGTTGTCTGGTACCCTTACATTGTTCATAGCAAAATTCTAATTATAGTTTTTTTAAAAAAACTAATTGAGAAGCTCCAATATACCCAAACTCTCCAGAAAGCAAATACAGGGCCATTCTGATCTCAAGGTGACCTGTTATGACATTTAAACCCCTGACAGTTGGACTTCAATTCTTTAAGGAGCAACTTTCTCCATATACACTTGCCCAAGTGTATGCTAGAAGGTGCTCTCATCTGTGTCCCACCAATGAATGGAACAATACATTTGGTCAGGAGTGGTAATCATGCAGTTTAGATATTGCTAAATTGCAATATCCCAACATTCCTCATCATTGGCTATGCTGGCTAGAAGTGTTGGAAATTACAGTTCAACATCTGGACAGCTGCACAATTTCATCAGGCCTACAGTATTTATTTTACATTGACAGGAGCCAGCTCCCCAAGGGTTTAGACAGAATTTGGGACCTTTTACATCTAAGCACATGTGCGTCTATTGTACCACCTGCTAGAGTCTGTTTTAAATTTTATGTGGCAACTATTGTCACAGGAGTTTTTCTGCAGTGATTCTTGTGGATAGGGCATGGAATATTTTGTACAAGGGAAAGTTTGGGCTATGGGATGATAAAAGATTTGTAGAGCTGCTATAAAGAGAAGGCAAGTTCATTATACTGTACTCAAATAGAGTCATATGGAGCCTCTGCTAAGAAAGACTTTTAAAAATCTATACAAAGTAGTGTGTTTGTGGCCAGTCTTGTAGGGCACCTGATGAGGATGTTTGAGCAAGCAGAGAGAGGCACTCATGCTCCAGAGCAGGGAAAACTGAATGATCATTAATGATTCTTCTGAGCCATGCTGGGTGCTATAGCAATTATTATTATATATAATAATAGTAGTAATAAATATTTGCATAGCACTTTCATGCATTCAAAATGCTTGATATGCATTATCTAATAAAGCTGAGTCCTATTATTTCCCACATTGCTGATAGGAAAATGGAAGCAGAAAGAAAATGGCTTCCCTAAGACAATTCAATGATCTCATGGGGAAGGCAAGAGTTGAATCAGAGGCTTGGATCTTATTGCTAGTCCCAGCAAGGGCAGACCTATTTACATAAAGCTGCATTTGACAGTTGAGTCAATGGATCTGCTCCAGATCAGAGATTGTCTGATTTATATACCTTCCAATTGTGCCAGTTTGGCAGGGATAGTCCTAATTAAACCTCTTTCGTCCCACTTTTTCAGCTGCTTTAAAAATATCCCAGTTTCTCTCTCCTTCCATTTTCCCCTTTGTCCCCAGCTTACTTCAGTTACTGCAAACTAAATTCAAACTGCTTCATCTAGCTTGTGTGTTCTTCTAATAACTCTTATTATCTTTACCATAGTCTGACATTGCTTAGCCACACATTTTCTTTTTTTCATTTGTGAAATGTTAGCAGGTATGGATCTATAATCCAGTGTCCTAGATGCTATGCTACAAAACATCTCACCAATAAAATGGAACCAGGGGTTTCACTATGCAGCTGGATGTAGGATTACATTTTGTGGCTTACGGTGAGTTTCATGGAACAAAATAAATATATCAGAGCCTGAGGCAAAAGATTCAAGCACTACTGGTTTAGCTCCTGTCCCATTGGTTTCCTGGTAACAGACACCCATCCTTCAAAATACAGTTTGCATTCATTTGGATGCATGCAGACAAAATGTTCTCCCACAATATGCAGTTGCAGGGAAGTGCTGAGTGTATTCTAATCAGAGCTTGGGAAAGTTACTTTGGTGACATGCCTCAGCTCATTATAGGTTTATGAAGGCTGTAATCCCAAAAGTAGTGTGTTTCCAAACTGTCCTTCTAATGTGCACACTGTTCATGTAAGGCACCTGCTTTGCATGCAGAAGGTCCCAGGGTTTAATCCCTCCTGCTTCCAGGCTGGGTTGGGAAAGGCTCCTGTCTGGATCGCTGAAGAGCTCCTCTGCAATTTGATTTTTTCTTCAATTTCTTTAATTTAAAATGTCCTACATGTAATTCAACTACCCACTGGTAAGTGGGTAGTTGAATTTTGCTCCACAGGGTTGATATACTGAGACTTTTAGATTAGTAGGAACAAAGATACCATAATCTGTCAGCCCATCCCCTCCAGTTTACCTGCTCTTTTTGAGTTTAGCTGCGGTCCTTATTCACACAGCAGCTGATAGCGATAATGGATTTTTCTAGCAAAAATGTTCTGGCAGTCATTCAAAGTTTTTGTGGGATGGATTGTTCTTGAATGAGCAACTAAAGCCTGTTAGCTTGACAAAAGACAAACTTCTGGTGGATATGAGAATTGCTAGAATCAGTTCAACAGAACCACTTGTATTTTTGGGCTTTCTTGAGAGCATAATTATGGGGGACTGTCATGATGAGCATCTGTGCTTCAAAGTTTCCCACTTAACTCACACACAGGGAATCCATGACAGACACATCAGCATGGAAAGCTTTTGCTCAGAAGATAGAAAGTCTGAGATTCACTGCTTTAGACAAACATCACAGCATTCCATGTAATAACAAAATAATAATAAATAAAATAAATCATCTTATGCTTTCCTGGAAAGATATGTAGAAATGTCTTCAGAATTGAGAAAGAAATAGTTTGGGGAAACACTAGAAACCAAGAGTAACATTCAGCTTTGAAATAATTCACACATTAACATTTTGTAGTTCCAAAGCCAATGTGAAAACCAGGGCAAGAGTGGATAAGAGGTTTGGAACAGACTAGTTAATTAACTTGAATAGTATCACCACTTCCATGTAGAGAATATAGAACATGTGCTGTTAAATTGAACTAATAAGTAACACTTTGGAGGGACATATTGTCCAATCCTTATTAATTACCATTGATCATCTTGTTATTTTCCTCAGTATTTAATTTTCCATTTGAGATCCCATTATAAAAGAAAAGACAGCAAGAGATGTGTGATGTATGGAAGTTCCCTTGTTAATTAACTCCTTGTTCTCTTGCTTACTTAAAGTCACCATCCTGCTTTACTTAAAGCGACTTTTGAGTTGTTTTTTACTGTGAGCATGTTATCCAAATACTGTTGTTAGGAGTGAAAAGTAGAGGGTGGGATTAGGACACAAGGCAGGGATCTATACGCTACATGTTTATGCACACAGAACAGAACATGCAGAGCTTTGCAGCTAGCCTGGTTTTTCTGCAAATGAAGGCAGGAAGGTACAGCTTTTCTCTGATAATAGTAGTCCACCCCTCTTACAAACATTTTAACCTGTTCCAAGTATCAGTGCGCTCCTTTAATCACCATAGCTAGTAGATGTCTCATTTGTTTTTATAGCCAGCCCATAGGCTAACATCAAACCATCCTACATGGCACATGAACAGTCATTTCAAAAACTTTAAACAAGTTCTTACTTGTGACCAGTTCAGTCAGAGTCCCAAGGACAAATATCTGATTTGGCTTTGCTAGGACCCTCTGCTTTGTCGGTCTGTGACTTCTCTGTTTTGCTTTCAGCTGGAGAGCCAGAAGTGGGGCTGATACTTTCTGCCTCCCATGGACACACCTCTGAGAAGGTTTTGCTGATTTCGACAGTCTCTTTTTTGGTTGATGATGGTCCTTCCTCTGCTTCCCAAGTAAAGACACTTGCTGTTGTACTTTCACTTCTGCTTTTTGGGGAAACACCCACCAGTAAGCTGCTCTCTTTGCTTAAGCCTTTGGGTGGTGTGGTGTCTGGGAGGCTGCGACATAAAGGTTTGTGTCCGGACAGACCTTCCTGTTTGCTCTGATATCTTTTCATACTTACTGTTGGCATCTCAGTCCTACTAGCATGTGTTGTGTGCCCTTCATCTTTAGTGGGCATCACAGTTTCCACTTCCCATGGGCAAGTCTCTTCTTTAGGGGATGCTTCTGGGTGCTTTGTTTCCCAAGGGCAGAATTCTGCTTTCCTGTTTTCTGTGCTGTCAGATTTCTTTGATGAAGCACTAGCAGAAGAGCTTGTCTCTGAGATTTCAGCAGCAGCTGAACTGTCCCATGGACAGATAGATTGTTGAGGACTGCTAGCTTTCTCTGGGGCTTTGAATGTTTTTCCAGGGCTTGTTGAACCCACTTTTTTAGCCCCTTTAGAAATGCCAGCCCTATCCTTACTCAGTGCCCCCTTTCCTAATGGAGCCCCAACTGCCTCCCAGAGACACACATCAGATTTTTTAATAGCTGTAATACTTTGTGTTTCCCACGGACAGATTTCAGTTTTTAGACTTTCGACACTGTCAGATTTCACAGAGTCAACTGTGAACAGGTCTAAACTTTTACTCATGGGTTTGACTGACAGCTCCTCATTACTCTTCTGAGCGTGAGTGAATCCTGGATGGCTACGAGTCTTCTCTACCTTTTTAGGTAAGGTTTCTCCTTCAGTTTTCATCACATCTGGACTTACTTTGCCTTTTGAGGTCTTTTTTCTTAACCCCTCATCAACTGGTGCTGCTTTTGTGAGGCATTCTTCTTCCTCAACTTCCCAAGGACATACTTCTGCTCTCAAGCTTTCAGTACTGTCTGATTTCTTTGAGCCAGCTTTGGACAGGGTTGGACTTGGACTGCTTGGTAGTTCCATGCTCTCCCAAGGACAAATAGATTCTCGAGAGCCACTCACTTTCTCCTCTGTCTTCAAAATTTTTGTCATTGATGTGGTGGTTATTTCCTTTCTGGAAACCATTCCCTTATCCATTTTTAAGGAATCCCTCTCTGATGGTCCTTCAGCTGCTGTCCTTGGGCAGATTTCAGTTTTAGCTTCTGTTGGAAGTTCCTGGAATTCCCATGGACAAACTTCTGCCTTTAGACTTTCAGCACTCTCAGATTTTTTGGAACTCACTTGCAACAGGTCTAGACTTCGGGTGCTTTTGGCAGGTGGTTTGTCAAACTCCATACTCTTCCAGACGAAGGCAGGCTCTTGCTGGCTTTTTGACTTCTCTATTTTCTTAAATGATGTTTCTTGCTCAGCTTTCTTTGAATCTGGACTTCTCAAAGGCAGCTGGCCCTTCTTTCTTCTAGAAGCTTCAACAGGGCTTTGCCTCATGTTCCCTTTTTCAAAGGGGGCTGTGGCTGCTGTCCATGGGCATATGTCTACTTTGGGGGTCATTTCCTCTTCTTCCATGACCTCCCATGGACAAACCTCTGCCCTTAGACTTTCAGCACTATCAGATTTTTTTGATCCAGCTTTGGAGAGAGCTGGGCTTTGACCAGCAGATCTCGCTAAAGGTTCCTCAAGTTCCATGCTCTCCCATGGACAGATGTCCTCACGTGACCTGCTCAATTTTTCCATTGCTTCAGAGATGCTCATTGGAGATGAGCTCCTGCTGTCTTCCATTTTGGAGCTCCTGCCGTCATCATCCCTTTTCAAAACATTTGCTTCAACCTCCCAAGGGCAGACCTCTGCCTTTAAGCTCTCAGCACTGTCAGAT
The DNA here is from genome assembly GCF_019175285.1 of Sceloporus undulatus. Classification (NCBI taxonomy): domain Eukaryota; kingdom Metazoa; phylum Chordata; class Lepidosauria; order Squamata; family Phrynosomatidae; genus Sceloporus; species Sceloporus undulatus. The sequence goes on along the minus strand of NC_056527.1, from coordinate 92,393,651 downwards.
TTCTTTGAAGAGATTTTAGACAGTTCAGGTTTAGCAGTAGGTTCACTAATGGTCTCCCATGGGCACACAGGTTCTTGAGGGCTGGTTATCTTCTCCACTGTTTTAGAAGAGCCTGTTTGCTTCAGTAAAGGTTTCCTGTGGTTTTCAAGAGTCCCTGCAGCCATCAGCAATGGTCTCTTACTTACTGGGCTTTCAGACACTTCCCATGGACATACATCTGCCTTTGGGCTGGGTTCAGCTTCTTGACTTTCCCAAGGACACACATCTGCCTTGAGGCTGTCAGTACTACTAGATTTTTTAGAGCTGACTTTAGATAGGCCTGGACTCTTTGCAGTGAGCCCAGATGATGGGTCATTTGTGTCGATAGTTTCCCAAGGGCAGACAGATTCTCCAGGACTGCTTACCTTCTTTGGAGCTTTAGCCACAGTATCTCCAGTCTTTTTTGTGGCTCCATCTGTTTCATCTCTTGTGGGTTTTGTAGCTGATGGAGCTGGAATCACCTCCCAGGGGCAGATTTCTGCTGTTTTAATGCTGACTTCAGTGCCCTCAGTTTCCCAAGGACAAACAGAAGACCTTTGGCTTTCCACACTATCTGATTGCTTTGGTCTGCCTTTGGATAGATAGATGCTCTGGAGCTTAGGCTTAATAAAGACTGACTTGTTTTTACCATTGCTTTCTTTCTCTGGTGCTGCAGCAATAACTTCTTTTTTCTCCTCTTTGGACTGTGCATTTACATCCTTTTCCAATCCTCTTTTCAGTGTTAGGGTGTCATCATTCTCCCAGGGACATATGGTTGCTTTAATATCTGTTTCCTCTTGTATTTCCCAAGGAGCAATTTCTGCTTTTTTACTTTGCAAACTGCTGGGTGTCTTTAAGTGAATGTCACTCACATTTAAAGGATGTGAACCGGGCTTCAGTAAAGCATCCTCTGATTCAGTGTCCTCCCAGGGACAGACAGAGTCCTGCCTTATGCTGCCCTCTGGTGTTTTAAGAGGATGTGATGCTCTCATTGTGATGCCTTTGGAAGGTCCTCCTTCAACCTGCTTCTTCCTTTTTTCCAGTGTGGGTGAAGT
>NC_056527.1:92365050-92392568 GCF_019175285.1 Sceloporus undulatus | reverse complement strand
CACTTCCCAAGGGCACACTTCTGCTGTCTCTGTTTCCCAAGGGCAGACTTCCACCTTTTTACTGTCTCCACTGCCTGATGCCTTCAAAACTGCTTTGGGGAGTTCTGGTGGCATAATCTTGGAAGGCCCTCCTTCAACATGTTTTGTTCCTTTTCTCAGTGTGGGTGATGCCACTTCCCAAGGGCACACTTCTGCTGTCTCTGTTTCCCAAGGGCAGACTTCCACCTTTTTACTGTCTCCACTGCTTGATCCCTTCAAAACTGCTTTGGGGAGTTCTGGTATTTTGACAGCAGGTTTTGTAGAAGAGTCTTCAACACCAGCATTTTCCCAAGGGCAAACTGAGCCTCGATGGCTTCTGTCTTTGCTCTCCTCTGATAATGGACTTTTGAGCTTTCTGCCTTCGGCACCTCTGGAGTCCTCTGTTGAATCTTCTTTCAGTTTCTCTGGTGGTGTATCACTTGTTTCCCAAGGGCATATTGTTGCTTTGACATTTACTTTGTTGTTGGATTCCCTCTCAGTTATTGCAGTTTTAGTGTTTGTTCTTCCTGGCAATTCCATGGTCTCCCATGGACAAATTGAGTCTTCTTGGTAGTCCTTTGCTACTGCTGCTCCTCCTGCTGCTGTACTGTCCTCCCCAGGTACCTTTTTCTTTGTTGGGGGTTCTTTCACCTCCCATGGGCAGATCTGTGTTTTAACTCTGAACTCTAATTCTGGGTGAAAAGTTTTGCTGCTCTCAATACTCCTGTGTTTGTTTTCATCCATATTTGATACTTCTGAGCTCTTTTTAAACTCTTTTCTCAGTGACAGTTCCTTGATATTTTTGGAATCATGCTGGGTGCTCGCCTTCTGTTGGGTTTCATTTGGATGAGCCTTTGTTGAAGATGTATCTCTCTTGTATCCATCAGAAGGCTCCACTATTTTGCCTTCTTTTATGATTTCATTCTGTGGCAAGGCACTGATGATTCCCCAGGACTGTTTGTCACTTCTGGTGCTGGCTCTGACCTCCTCTACTTCCCAAGGACATGCCTCTGCTATCTTGTCATCTGTCTTCATGATTTCCAATGAAATGTCTGAGGTTTTATTCTCTCTCTTTTGGTCTTCATCTGTAGTCTCCCAGGGGCACACAGATTCCCTCTGGCTCTTGGTCCTTTCCAGCCTGATACTAGCAATTTCTCTAGCAATTTTTGAAGCCATTGCTTCTGCACTGCTTGTCCTGCCCTGGGCAAGGCCATCTGGACTCTCCTCCCAAGGGCACACCTCAGGTGTTTTGCTTGGACTGTGCGTTTGTGAACTCAGAAGTGCTTCATCCTCTTCATCCCAAGGGCAGATGGTTGCTTGTTTGCTAACTAATTTTGCTTTGGTGCTCCTGGATATTACCTGTTGCTCTGATGATCCTTCAGCAGGCATCAAGGATGTTTCTGCTAGTTTGGATTTTTCAGTCTTTCCATCCATGTCTCTTTCACTTTTTGTTTGGTTTTCCTCACTATCTTTTCTTGCTTTTATGGTTGACTTTATCCTCGACCGATTAAATGCTTTTATGGCCAGACTTAAGCTTTTCATGGAACTTTTGGGGATGGAGGCTTGAGGACTTTGGGACTGTTTCTCAGGAGAGCTCTTCTGGCTCTCTGAATCACTTGTGTCTAGTTCTTTCTTTTTTGGAAGAGGCATTTCCATGACTTCCCAGGGGCAGACTTCTGCAGCAATGGAGGCCAGTCTGGTTAGTCCGGCTGGGGAAGAAATTGGCACACTGTTTTCTACCTGCCTGGTCCTTTCCATCTTAGTCTTTTCAGGAGATTCCTCTGTTTCTTTTGGAGTATCTGCCAAAACTGGACTATCTTTAGGGTCTCTTTTGGGGGACTGGGAGGATGTCTGTATTTGGTCTTCAACATCCCAGTGAACAACATCTTTCTTTTCAAGGCTGTGAGTCAAACTTTGCTGTCTGATAGGTGGTTCAGGTGGTATCTTCTTGCTGGCATGGTGTCTTCTCCCAGTCAACTCAGAAGTGTTGATGCTGACACTCCTGATGGGAGCATATGTCACATGTTTCTGGGACCTACTTTCTGAGGGCGTTGATGGGGCTGTCACAGATTCCCATGGGCACGCAATATCTTTACTATCATGGGCATCTTCCAGAAGGGAGCTCACAGTTCCTTCTGAGGTGTCATCCACCTGTAGCTCTTTCACTGCTACCTCTGAGGTAATATCACTAACCTCAGTGTGCTCAGAGACCTCACTTTCTGTTGTGGAGTCTTCTACAGCTGCTTTCCTCTCTTTGTCTCGTGCTAGTTTACTGCTCTCTTCTAAGTAGGCCCTGCTAGTTAGAAGCAGAGCTTTTTCTTTGGCACTGGTGACAACACTGAGGGATTTTTGTAGAGGAGAAGGCTTGGGGTGCAGAGGTTTCCTTTCTGCCATGAGGTTGTGAGCACTGGCTGACTTATAGACCAGAGGGGCTGAGTCATCAAGAGAGTCACTGTTGGATCTCTCTGAGGCTTTCTTGGCTAATTTTTTCCTCATCATTGAGTCCAGCAAAGGAGCTTCTTTGCAACTGTTGTGCCTAGAAGGCAAGCTGTTTTCCTTGGCATCCCTTGTGTGATCATAGGTGCTGTGGGACTTCTTTAGTGATGAGCCCACCTTATGTTTGGAAGAAGAGTCATCTCTCAGTTTCACACTTGAGCTGCCGGTGTCCAAGTGTCTCCGCTTGTAGGAGCCAGTGTGACTCCCGGTCCCTCCACCCACAGACCCATCTTTCTCCTCTTTGCTGCACTGCCGGGACACAGACTCAGGGATCTCAGTGATACGCCTCATGAGAGAGCGGCCTAGCCCTCTCTTTGAACTTCTCTTCTTCTGAAGGTGAGGGTTGTTGGCCGTCATCTTCTTGGTCTTGTGAACCTCCAGTTGCGTGTAAAGCTTTTTGAGTTCATCCTACATGTTATGCGTAGTGGGGAGGGGACAAGTGCAGTGAAAGGGAAGGAACACAGATAAGAAGGGGAGGAAGGGAAAAAAAAAAAGAAAAATGCTTATTCAGTCAGAAGCATAATGACAATGACTGTGTTATGAGGTGGACTGAATGGGAACACTGCTAGGTTTATGAATGCACAACTTTCGAATGCTTGGTCTACATCCTTAGGATGGCTCTTTACTTCAGGAGCAACTAAACATTACAAACCTTGTGGGTGTGCCAGATGGCAAGGCACTGTCAAATTAGCAATCTACAATCCACTCTGAGAGCCTTTGCGGCTGAAGAGTGGGGTATAAATACTCTAAATAAATAAATAAACTAAACACTGGCTCCATCCTACCTACATGAGCGATCCAGTTAGCCCCCTCCTTGCTCTCTTTCTGCTTCAAGACTAAGGCCTTTTTATTCATGCAGGCATTTGTCTGGTTTTAATAATGTGACAAAGGTATTCAAAGTGCTGTGCTCTATTTTTTTGTTTTAATTATGGTGTAAGTGTATTTCAAAATGTATTTTAAACCATTTTTAACTATGTGCTTTTAACAGAACCGAAGTTTAATTGTTTTTTTTAACTGTTCTAATACTACATATTTAACTGAATCTTTAATTTAAATTTCTAAGTTGCTTTGGGTTCCTTGGGGGGAGAATGGCAGGAAATAAATAAATAAATAAATAAATGTAAAAGTATTTTAATTGGGAAGGGTTAATTCAATATTCAGTGTCCATCCCAGATTATGGCATGCCTTATATCATTTGCAGGAGAAGGAATTTTGGTTCAAAAAAAAAAGATGGAACTGCACAATGCATGGTGGGTTATTGGATTCTAGGCTAGTGCTGAATTTGTATCTAAGATAAGTAAGCTACGGTTTAAATTAGGGGTAGTCAAAGTGCAGCCCCCACAAAAATGTTATGTAACTGTAATTTAGTGCATGCTTCACTATTGGCTGTGGTGACTTTCTTTATCACTGGCTTAGGTTCTCCCAATTATGAGGGAGCTCTAAATGCAAATCAAATACAACCAGGACCATACTAAATGTCAAGTTGCACATAATAGGTTATTACCCCCCCCCCCATGCTATGTGGCCTCTTTAAAATATCTCAGGGTTTTAGCATGCCCTCATCTTGTCTGTGCGTTAACACACAGCAGAGAATGGAAGTGAGTCTTAGATTAAAAGACTCCACTCCTGTGTGCTCAAAGCTTTGTTTTGAGTCAGGGCTCTGCACAGCCTTTCATGTGGAAGCATGCCATACCCATGCAACCTCTCACTATAGCAGCAGCAAAAAGAGGTGGATGGATCACATGGATAAATGAGGATCAAAATCTTGCTATCTGTGAAGCAAACATGCTAGAGCTGTGACCCATGCAGGGAGGGATGGGGATCATACCAGTATTTTAAGCTTCCTTAAACTTAGTCTGCCTGTTAGTCTACCTTGCCCAGTGTTGTCTGCTCTCCTGGTAACAGTTCTCCAGGTTTTGAAACGGCTCTGAATCCCAAGCCCTACCTGGAGATGCCAGAAAATGAGCCAGTGACCTTCTCTATGCCAAACATATGCTCTGCCACTGATCTATGTGTCTCCCTCGCTCTCGCACTTCATCTAAGGACTGCATGGGTAACAGAAGTCATTAGGTACATGAACATAGAGATGTGCTGTTAATGGCTTGACTGCTTGCCTTCCTACGCCATCCCCGTTGGCTCCCCACAACCAGCACCCAGGGAAAGAAGAAATGAGACTTGTTCACACAATGAACTGCATGTGGACCACCATCTCCACCCCACCCACTTTCATGATTTGAATTAATGTAAGGTAGTGGAGGTCAGATGGTGTTTTTTTGGCTTCAGGAGAAAGACTGCAAAAGGCAACTCTTACTCTGCACAGTTTCTGGCATAGCTAGCGTCAAAAGAAGGTCCTGAGTGTTCCACCCACCCGAATGTCATCGGGGTCAAGACTGTGTTCGCTCCACGCTGATGTGATGCTACTGTTCAAGTAGGAGCCTGAGCGCCTTATGTCCAGCTCATCTTCATATACCTCGGCAGCAATCTCCTCTCTCAGTGGTGACCCGGCATGCAGGAACTATGTGTGGGAGATAGAATGGAAGATATGAAATGTCCTTCAGGAGAACCTTATAGGCAATGTTCATTTTAAAATTCTACCCTACTCAGAAATGATAGCAATTTAGAAGGAAATGTTAGCAGCTTGGGGAAGTAACCAAAAGGTACCTGTTTTACAATGGGAAAATAGGCTGTGGGAGTCTAGCATTAACAGAGAGAGACACTCAGCAAGTTTGAGAGGTATGCCATAGCCATAGTCATGATGCTTTGTATGATATGTAATTTATGACATGTAGTTTCCTTTGAATGGCTATATGAGCCATAATAGATTCTCATGTGTTTCCTCTACAGCTTAATAGAGTGTTATGGGAAGATATCATAGAATCATAGAATCGTAGAGTTGGAAGAGACCTTATGCTGACTTTGTAGCATCCATACAAAGAATAAACATGGACATTTGTAGTACAATATTATGTCCTTAACACAGTTTTTACATTTCTTTTTCCTATTTTTTGTTTGTAGACATATTTTACATATTTAACAATTTCAGTATAAGTGTGCAAAGGGATCTTGTAGCACCTTTAAGACTCAGGCTGCATCCGCACTGCAGAAATAATACTGTTTGAGACCACTTTAACTGCCATGGGTCAATACTATGGAGTTCTGTGAACTGTAGTTTGTTGAGACTCAGAGCAGAGCTCTGGTGCTAAAACAAACTAAGTTCCCAGAATTCTATAGGATTCAGCCATGGCAGTTTAAGTGGTTTCAAACTGGATTATTTCTGCAGTGTGGCTGCAGCCTGTCTGAAAGAAAGAAACCAGTAGCATGTGCTTTTGTACTCCTGAGTCTACTTCCTCAACTTCTGCATTTGGGAAAGTAGACTCCATTCTATGAAAACTCATGCTACCAGCTTCTTTCTTTTAGTCACAAGGTTGTTACAAGATTCTTTTGCACGCTAAATTTTTAGACTAACGTGGCTATGTCTCTGATATCTGTATAGTTTTTTAAAAAACAGAATAAATACTTTTTTAAAACAAATGTCAGCCTGCCCCCTCTCAAAGGCTTAGAAATTAAAACACAGAGAAAATGCATACATACTTATATTATCCCCCCCCCCCCAATGTCTTGGGACCCACCACTTGAGACCATCCAATGAACAATGAACAGGGTTTGGCCCTGTTAAAAAGAGGATAGGACTTCATGAAATGCCTGTTTGCCTTATGGAATGTTGCAGGATGTTGCAACAGTAATTGTTGCAGAAAGGTTTAATAAGGCATAATGATCTGTCCCTGGGTGTTAAATATAATTAGGTATGGATAGACCAGTATTTTTCTAATAATTGCCAATATACCACTCCCAAATACACATTTTTAGTACATATTTTGATAAAGAATATATGTTTATATGCATTTTGGTACAACCGTGTGTCCTGTCGCTTCCAAGTTAAGAGGTCTCAGTGGGAATTTTATATCTATGTCCAAGAGTCCTGGAAGTTCTAGAGCCAGCAATTAAAATCAGGAGAATTTTGTTCAGCCAATGTGCCACAAATGTACAGAGGAAAGTTAATGTCCTTTGAAGTCAGCAAGACGAAATAGTACTTTGAAACTTGTGATGCATGTCAAACAATGGCAATAAGATGTTCATAATTTTTAGGATACGGTTCTGTGCATACCTTTGGGATGAAAAGAAGTGCCAGTGTCATGGTGGTGGTGATGTGTGTGTGAATAAAAAAGAGCAGCAGCGTCCAGTCAGGATGCAAGGAAGGTACCATTAAAAACCTAAAGGCAGAAATAAATTGGTTGGAAAGGGGTGCATTAGAGAAACATTGGCCTGTTACAGACAGCCAAAATAAAGCTGCTTCGAGTCACAGTGGAGATATGGTGTTTCAATGATGCATGCGTCCTAAGAATCCAGAAGCCACACCAAAGCCAAGCTCCAGTCCACTGTGACTCGAAGCAGCTTTATTTTGGCTGTCTGTAACAGGCCATTGTCATTAGAAGAGTCAGTAATGACATGTCTTGTTAGACAGAGAGTAGCTACATTAAAAGAAAAAGTAATACCATTCAGTTGAATTCTATTACTAGAATTAGGGGCAAACTTAATACCTCTTTGTTTTATTTTTTGCATTTATATTCCATTTTCATTCTATGGACTTCAAGCTGGCATACAAAGCCTTCTCCCTTCCCCCACTTCAAACTCAGAAAGGCATGGAGAGGTAGGCTGAAATTAACTGGCCCAAGGGATTCATGGTTCAGTAGGGACTTGAACCTGGATTTCTGGTGGTCATTTCACGTTTAGTACTTTTGTTATTCACTTTACACACATCATCCCAGCAACCCTTTCAATATCATAAGATAGAGTAGTGTTATCGTTACACAAATTGCAGAGAGTCTGTGCTGACCTCTGAGGTACTAGCAATTTGCCTTGTGATCTCTTGGCAGAGTTAAGAGTTGAACCTGGGACTACGTGGTATATGCCTGTATGGTGGTTATAAGCATGCTTATCCATATTTGCTGGGGTTAGGGGCACAGGACCCATGTGAAAGTGGAAAGACCACACACACAGCACTATGCTTTCACCTGAGAGAACACCTCTCTAGAAATCTTAGGTCCTCCAGCACAACTCTGGTCAGCATCTGCCAGAAACTGACCCTAGAATGATGTTGGAGGACCTACAAATTCCTAGGGAAGTGTTTTCTCTAGTAATGTCAAAGTTCTGCAGCACAAGCCTATGGTTAATTTCCAGCAGAGTTGGAGTCATAGAAAGAACATATTAATTAAATAATCAATAATGAAATAATAAAACCCGCAAATCTCAAAGCTGCAAATGTGGAGTGTCAGCTATAGTTCCCATGCAATTCTAAATCATATTGATCTCAGACTTTCAAAGCATAACCGTCCTGGGTCCCACCATTGCAAGAGACATTTGTCCATCCTTACCTGACCACGTGAAAGGCAGCAGATGTAATCAGCTCATTGTGGAGGGCGATGCCCATGTAGCGAGGCTCATGGAAAGCAGAAGGGACTGTCCGGGTGGCATAGCAGAGAAAACTTCCCCATAACAAGAACAGCATTTCAGCTGGACAGCAAGAGACAGAAGGGTGAAAGAAGATGAGCAGTTCCCATGCAGTCATGTTCATATCCCTAGCTTCTACAGTCCTTCTCACTCCTCCCAGTGTTTAATTTGTTTAGAGAAAGAGGGAGAAATTGTAATCAAAATCTGCCTGGGAGGCATCACCTTTCATACTGAAAGATGGCTCTTGTTTGACTTCTTTTTGGAGGCTGACAGTATTGAAATATTTATCTGTAAAAGGAGACTCTCATGATACACTGTTATAGTGCTATTATTCCACTTTAACTGCGGTGGCTTTCTCTTGTGGAATCCTTAATTTGCAGTTTAGGGAGGGGAGCTCTTAGGGTCTCCCTAGGCTACAAATCCCAGAATTCCACAGGAGGCAGCTATAGCCGTTAAAGTGGAATACAGTGGACCCTTGTTATACGCTGGGCTTTGGTTCCAAGATCCCCTGTGTATAACAAAATCCGTGTATGCTCAAGTCCCATTAAATATAATGACATAGCAAAATGGTGTCCCTTATAAAAAATGGAAAATCAAGGTAAATTTATACTTTTGTGGAACATTTTCAAACCGTGTATGCTTGAATCCATGTATAAAAAATCCATGTATAAGAAGGGCCGACTGTAATAGTGCTATGACAGTGTAGCGTGATATTGTCCTTTGTACATGCTCAGAAGTGCTAAAAGTGTAATAGTGAAGACTCTAAACATCCTAAAGGTAGTACAAGATCCTGTGCCTGGCTGAAGAGCAACCAAAGGGATGTTGCTGTTGTTATGTGCCTTCACATCAACTCTGACTTAAGGCTGTTGCTTTACTTTAAGGCTGAGAGTGTGTGATTTGCCCAAGGCCAACCAGTGGCTTTCCATGGTTAAGCAGAGATTCAAATCCAGAGTCCTAGTTCAAAACTCAAACCACTTACACCAAGCTGGCTCTCTCTCAAGTAAAATAGTATTTGTGAGCAGTGGCATCACTAAGGTTGCAGTAATTCATGGTGTCATCCCCCTGCCACTGACCTTCTCCAATACCATACCATAATGTTTTTTGTACTAATGTTACTCATAAATCCTAATTCCCATATACTACAGAATATAATAGCAATAGTTGTGACCCAAACAACTAGCAAAATTAAAACCATACCTTAAAATTACAATATCATATGCACAGCCTAAACATACTTATGTGTTTCATGTGGTTAGACAATTTGATAATACTGTATGTGTTTTTTTTTAAAAAAAAGTTAAAAGAATATTGTTTTTAAAATTAAAAAGTAAAAAATTAAAATTTTAAAATTTTAAATGAATTTTTTTAAACACAGGGCCTTTCCTTTTTCTTCCCACTGAGACTCACCTCACTCACAAGAGTTAATGGGTGTAAAAGTGATGCAATACATTATCTGTATATTTGGGAACTGAGCCCTGGCTCCTTCCTCACCACATGTTGAAGCATCAGATGGGGACAAGGTGGTGATATTTGGCCCTTACCCACAACCATCATATAGTCCCAACGGTCATGGTCACAGATATAAAACTGGAGCCCCCTAGTCGTCTTGGAGCGGACCACTAGTGGGATATTTTTCTCAATGTTCTCCAACATCCCAACAGTCCATGCTGCTAAGAACCAAAGCACCAAAAGGAGGATCAAAGCCAGCATCTTCAGAACCCGTCCACTGGACATGTAGGGGACTCGCTGGGCCGTGCGAGAGAGAAAGATCTTCAGGACTCTGTGGGGCAAGAAAGGCAGAGGATGAGGACAAGGTTATGAAATGTGCTGACAAAGTCTTTCATAGCCAGGGTGTCTGAGACAACCTAAGTGGTCAGACAAATTTTGTTGGTGGACAAGGCCAGCCCAAGAAATGCCTGAGATGAGAAAAAAGATGGCTTCTGCTTGCATTTCATGTAGGGGAGCTGGTTAGACCAACTGATGAAATTTCCTTTAACACTGGCAATGGAGCAGTATCTTCCATGGCACTTTTGGGGAGAGCAATCGTTTACAGGATGGAGGACAGCCTTTGTGGCACAAACAGATCTGTCCTTCAATATTTTGTTGCCACTGCTTGCAAATTAATGTAGTCACACCACTTTAACTGTCATGCCTCCCTCCTATGACCTAGGATTTTTAGTTTGTTGTGGTACTAGAGCTCTCTAACAGAGAAGGCGAGATAGCTCACAAAGCTACAAATCCCATAATGCCATAGCATTGAGCCATGGCAGCTAAGGTGGTGTCAAACTGCATTCATTCTGCATTGTAGATGTAGCCTGTGCCTTCATCTGTGAAATCTGCAAGGGTATGCAGATGGAGGGCACTTATCACAACCAATCAAAATGTATTATGCAGCTAGTTTGTCTTTTCCTCCTAAATATTTATTTTTCCTGCTAAGAAAGCAAAGTGTCAGAAAACACTGGAGAGCACATATTGTCTTATCCTCCCTCCTATAAAATTCTGCAGATGGTGGAGGGCAGTTACACATTAAAGCCTCATGTGGAAGCAATTCCAGATGCTGCAAACATCTAGCAGAGATATCTAGCAGCATCTTGCCTTCTTTCTTGTGCATTAGCTACTCTTCAAACACAGGTGCATGTAAATATGTATAATTCTTTCTCCAGGCTCTGTTCAGAGAAAACTCATCTTCATCTCTGTTGCAGAGTCTGGTGCTGATTAGCTAGGAATCAGCAGTGTCACTAACTTTGCTTTGCTTCTTCTCCCCAACTTTTTTAGCATTTAAAAATTATCTTCTGCTCACTGGTAAAGAAAAAAAAGGGGGGAGGGAAAGATGAATGTGCATTTAATTGAATAATGAAGGTAAATTGAAAATAATAATAATAATAATAATAATAATAATAATAATAATAATAATAATTATTATTATTATTTGTATCCCGCCCCTCTGAGAACAATCGGGGCGGCTAACAAAGTTATGGTAAATAAAGGTAAATAACCCACCTGACACATGGGAGGAGGTAAAGTAGGTGACTAACTGAACATGCAGTTTGCTGGTCTGAGATTCAGTAAAATGGGTTGCAAAGGCAGGTAAAATCTAGTTCAAGTCATGGAGGGCATAAGGGGTGAGAAAGGGAGATATGCAGTAGGTTCTAATCTGTACCATACTGTCCTACTGTGCTGATTTGATAAGGTCAGTCCCTATCAGTCTTTTATCTTCCAACTTTTTTTATCTGCTTTTAAAATGTCCCATTTTCCCTCTCCTCCTCTAAGTTTTCCCCTCCACTTATTTCATTTGCTGCAAACTGAGTTCAAAGTGCATAAAGGAGAGAGAAAAGAAGGGGTCAGAATTTTGTCACTCCCAATATCTCAGGCAAAAGCAAATTGCAGTAGTCTCTCTTAGCCTGTGTGTTCTTCCTTAGTAATTGTTGGTGTCTTGACCAGTGATGTCTCTAGGGGGGTGCAGGTGGTTCAGACCGCACTAGATGACACCCTAAGGGGGGGGGGATACCACTGCTCCTCAAACACCTGCCTTTTGGCAGAAATAGGCGGCGGCATTAATCTCTGTCCCATTAAAATGCTGAAGAGATGGGGTGGGTGAATCTCAGTGGGAGGAGAAAGGAAAGATCCCAGTGTTTTTTTTAAATTAAAATTTCAAATGTCAAAAAATAATTTTAGATTTTTTTAAAAAAAATTAAAAATATTTTAAAACATCACATTTTACCAGTTTCCACTTTAAGCACATGAAACTGTGTATATGTAAATACATTTAGGCTGTGTGTATGATACTGTAAACTGAAAGTATAATATTAATTGTGCTAGTTGGTTATGTCACAACTATTGCCATTGCATTCACTGATCTATGGGAATTACAGTTTATGAGTAACATTTGTAGAAAAACCATACTAAGGCGTGTTACAGACTGCCCAAAATGGGCGGTCTCGTGCCGCTGCCGGTTGCTGCGTCCAGGAACCACAGCAGCCAAACCGTGTGGTTCCCGGATGCAGCAACAAAGAAGCGCCAAAATGGTGCTTCTTCCTGGGCCCTGGAAGAGGCGCCCCAAGGTACGAGGGGTGTACTTGCAGCGCCACTTCCGGTCCGTGATGTCCGGACGCTGTGCGTACACGCCATCAAAATGGTGGCACTCATCTATATGCGCTGCCACCATTTTGATGTAGTCATTACGCGTGAGGGGCAAGGCGCGTCTGGAAGCGCCGCCCCTCGCATGTAACGACGGTGCCCCATAGGGCCCGTCTGGAACGCGCCTCTGGATTCTGTATGATGTGGTATAGGAGGAGGTCAATGGGTGTGTGTGTGACACCATGAGTTACCACACAGGGTGACACCAACCCTAGTGATGCCACTCTGATGTTGCTTGGCCACATGTCCCAGTTTTCATCTGTAAAATGTTGAAGGATATGGTATGCTAATACCTCTGTAATCAGGTTTAGTGGCCATTCTGTCTTTTCAGAGAATACTAGGCGTCTAGTAGAATTTTTACCACTTTCACAAGTTTTGAATCCTAAAGTTTCTAAGCTTCTGACCCTCTGAGAATCAAAATGATAAAATCTCAAGATCCTTATTTTGTATGGTTATAACAGTTGCTTCTGAGTATCTCTCAGGCTAAATTAAATCCAGGATTTGAGTTCGTAACTGTCATCTGGAACCCGCTATTGCTCATTGTTTAAAATCTTACCCCTTCAAGACTTGCTTACCTGTATAGTTTGAGAGTGATAGTTCCATAAACAATAGCAAAACCCAGCATGCGCACCCAGCGCAAGACGATACAACGAAAGATGCTTGGCTTGAAGTAAAGGATGAACACCTGCATGAAATGAAAGGACAAGAAAGGGACTGAGGTGTGGATAAAGTATTTTTTCTTTCCAAATCTACTGGGCTTTAGTTCCAAGACCCCCTGTGGATACGAAAACCTGTGGATGCTCAAGCCCCATTAAATACAATAGCATAGTAAAATAGTGTCCCTTATATAAAATGGCAAAATAAAGATTTGCTTTTTTGGAACTTATATATCCAAGTTATGGATGGTTATTCTCTGGATAAAGAATCTGTGAATATGGAGGGCCAACTATATTTTGGCCTTGAAACTGTAACTTTAAAAAATAACTTTCACAACATAATGCAATAATCACATAATAGCAAGCTTGTTTGGGGGCTGAATCAATACATTAAATTTCCCCAAGTCTCACATATAGGAGGCCAGTCCAAAGGGAAGAAGGAAGCTCAGAATAAACATTTAGCCTGAGGGTGCGTGTTTGTCTCTGAACACTTGGCTAACCAGATTCCCCAGGGTCGTTCACAAATAGCATTGCAATAATCTCCATTCCTTCTTATTGACTTCTAAGGATCTGGCTACACGGGTTAATAAATCTTTGAAACATTAAGACTGTTTTTCCTGGTTTATGTAGTCATCAAGGGGCTATATCAGTATATTCCACAAATTGCAGAAACTGGCTCAGGGCACAAAATGTATCATTTTCTGGAAGCTGCGTTTTCATTATCATTGAAAACCACTGCAAGCATCTAGCCATCAAGACTCAAAAGGCAGGATGAGAAATATGCTGGCAGCCTTTGGAAATCTCAGGAGGAACAAAGAGCCCAAGGAGAATGTCCTGTGATCAGTGGGGCCTGGCTTCAAAGGTTTGCATTGCTCTTTGCCCCTGCATATAACCAGCAGGAGCAGAATGAATTATACATGCTAAAGATAAATATGTACATCTAGCGTATTTGCCTCATTTATATCAGGTCAAGCCCAGGCCCAATAAGTTTGGTTGCCTATGAACAAAGAACAAGATGCCCTCTCCATACATTATTCAGACAGAAGTGAACCAGTCTGGCAGTTTAATTTTACTTTTTAAAATCATGACTTTTTAAATTATATATGTACTCCTAATGAGTGTATTTTAATGGTTTTATAGTATTGTATCTTAACTGTGTGTTTATATGCTGTATGTTATTTTAATGTTGTAAACTGCCCGGATTGGTTCGCCACAGGGCGGTATATAAATAAATAAATATATAAATAAAAATTTATTATTATTATATTATTATATGTGTTTGTAATTATGTTTTCTATTTTAACACACTGTGCCCCTCCTCGGGCCTTGAAGAGGTGCCAATTTAAAACCACTAGAAAATGTGCAATCTACATTTCTTAGATAAATTATTTCAGTACTATTGAATTTATCACATGAAGGAAATCTGAAGTTTATCTTGTGAATATCCTGAAAAAATCATGCAATTACACGAAATGATTTCACACAACGTCGCACAAACCCCGCCATTAAAGTGATCGCAAAGAAGCATTAACGCACATCTCTTTGCTTTCAGGATTTCAATGACAAAGCATTTCTGATGTGACTTTATTTGTGCAATTGCATGTGACAATCATTTGCTCAATTACTTGCCATTTTTGCTTTATTTAGGGGATGCTTTCAATGCATTTTAATCTCTCTTTAATGCCAAAGTTAGCCTCAGTGTGATAAACTCCTAAGTTGTGTTACATACACATGCTGCTTTGTGACTTGAAGATGGCATTACTTCAATTTATACACAGGTTTGTCTGAGGACCTGCAACTAATGGCTGCAGTTGTATTCTGCTCCTGTGGGTTTATTCCTCTTAGTTCGGACAAATTCACACAACAGTTGTTGGTTGAGAGCTGTTAATTTGAAGTTAACCCTAATTGCTTTCTTACTTCAACTTCTATAACTATATTATCAAAACCAAAGCACGACTGAAAACAATCATTGCAGGATATTGAACAAAAATTTAATTTGTCTGTAATGACAAATGGTTCAGCCAGAGTTCATTTTATCTTTTCTGATTCCACATCTTCTTATCTACAGCATGTAACTTACACAAAATATAGGAAAGCCTTTTCAAGCACACATTTGAACATCAGTGACACTGACTTTTACTTACTTGATTTACTTGGTTTGGCAAAACCCTTTGGTTGTATAATTTATATCTGTTTTAGAATCAAGGGTGTACTTTTGATATACAATGGTTTTAGTATTAATAATATGTTCTATCTTATGTTAGTCATGTTTGTCGGTATAAGCTATGTTAAAATTGCACTGGCCACTGATTTGATGCAAATAAAATTTGCTCTGAAATCAACCCGTTTGGGTCCAATCCAAATACTCACAGGGAAGTAGAGCAGGAGTGAGCCAAAGAGTATCGTCTCCAGAAGAAGAACTCCTGAAGCCCGAATCCTCTAGGAAAACAGAGATGAATGTGAAATGGTGGTGCAACCCAACACAACAAAGGAATGGTAGCATTAGAGGTGGTGCAGATATTCAAGTCAGGTAGGGGAAAAAAGGGAAGTGGGTTGGTGGTGACACATTTGGGGTCCAAGAAACATACACTCCAATTTGGCTTTCCCCAAACTGACACCCTCATGCCCTGGTGTACTATAGTACACATCATATCATTGACTATGGCAACTGTGAATTATGGGAGTGGTAGACAACATATCTAGAGGGTGTTAAACTTGGGAATATCCATGCAGGTCCCTGTCCTTTTCCAAATCCACCTAGTTTTACTATTGCTTAGCACTGCTCTTACCTTGCTCTTCCTGAAGTGGTAGGAGATCAGCATACTGAAAAAAACTGCCAACATGCAGAAAGCCTGGAAAGCCAGGACTGCAGCCCGCAAGGACCAGTCTTCTTGGATTAGACAAGGTGTGCCATCTGTGCAGGTGGTACATCCCTCCTGACAGGGGCGGCACTCCAACAAGTTCCCAGAATCCATTGTTCCATACTGGGAAGCACGTCCCCCTGTTTAGTTTGCAAAAGCAGTATGTTAAAATAGCACATCTATATCCACAGTTCCCATGGCTGGTTACCTTCTCAGATTCACCTATGTCCTGAGAAGTTTTTACAAAAATTTTAAGGTAGAAGGACCTTGTCAAACACACACCCTGCCAAAAAAAACCCACCCACTGAATTTCAAACAGTTCAAGAAGCCTCTAGTTTCTTCTGCAGCCTGTAAAGTTAGGTTTCATTATCTTCTGTACCTGTACAGTAAATCTCTGTTTTGGCCTAGTCAAGGTCAGAGCTGTAGTTTGCAAGTGAAAGCAATATTTAGTCGACAGAGATAATAATGTAAAGTCGCTCCACAAGTAGTAGAGTGTTTCAAGACTTCTGGCCCATTTATTGGCTAGTTAAGTCTGCTACCTATGTCCATGGTAAAGGGTATACTAAAACGCTTATTTGCCTATGCTCACTGCAGCTCAACAAGCTTCACAAACTGCCTGCATTTATCACATACCCTAATTCCTGCAAGTCACTGCATATTAGTCTATATAATATGTCAAATTAAATGGTCCCTGAAAGCCTGTCTGTCAGCCCTTTCAGGCTGATCAGGGCTGAGGAATAACAATATACTCTGCAACTGTCCAATTTGGCAGTCCCTATTAATCTTCTGTTGTCATATTTTTTCAGCAGCCTTTTCAGTGTCCCAGTTTCTGTCTTCTCATCCCATTTTCTGCCTTTGTCCTCAGCTTACTTCACTGCAAACTGAGTTTAAAGTGCAAAAGTTGTTTGCTGTCAATAACTCAGTGAGCAGAAAAGTGGAGGGGGCGAAAAGTTGTCCTTTCCAGTAGACTCAGGCAAAAGCAAACAGAGAAATAGATTCAATCTCAGGCTGTGAAAGTTGTACAAATCAGCAATGGGATGCTAGTACCTACCAGATGGGTCCTTATTGGTGGAGGCAGGTGAAGAGGAGGAAGATGCAGCTCTGCTGGTCCCATAGAAACCTGGTTTGCAGATACAAATGTATTTTCCAAGGACAAAGCCTTGGTTTTCCTGTAGGACACACTAAAAGGAGAAATGCACATTTGTAAGTTTGTCTCTCCCTTCCTCTTAATAATGTGATTGGTTACTGTTTATAGGGGCCACTGTGAAATCCCACATTAAGCTAACCAAATCGTTTGTCAGGCTCATCAAATATTCTTTCCAGTTACCTTTTATTACTTGTTCACATGCAGACTTACACCAGGTTTCTCAGATATTTTTTACCCATCCTCAAGTGCTATGGGAATTTAATATGCTATGTGAAGTTGGACTAAAAAGCCAGTTGTATCTGAGAGGACAATTCCCAGTCTCCCCACAATTTATTTATTTAAATATTTATATCCTGCACTATATCAGAAGCTCTGAAGACACAGACGGCAGAACAATTTAAACAAGATAAAACCTCAATTTCACAATTTTAAAAGTTTAGGAACAATTTAAACTGATATTTTTTGGTGGGTTTTTCGGGCTATGTGGCCATGTTCTGGAAGAGTTTCTTCCTGACGCTGCGCCAGCATCTGTGGCTGGCATCTTCAGAAAATGAAGATGCCAGCCACAGATGCTGGCGAAACATCAGGAAGAAACTCTTCTAGAACATGGCCACATAGCCCAAAAAAACCCACAAAAAACTATGGATGCAGGCCATGAAAGCCTTTGACTTCAAATTTAAACTGATTCAAAACAAATTTGAAACCATGCTCATTGGATAGAACTTCACAGTCTCGTCATATTCAGAGATAGCTGTATTTTAGCCAAAAAGGGGTATAAAGGAATCCAATAGTTTAAACAGACATTTTCTGGGGACAGTTGTACAATCGCGTTGAAGATTTTCACACAACATCGCGATTAGAGAGGAAATCCCATGAATGATTTGTTGCTGGAGCATTCCGGGTTCTTCTTGGGATAAGTCCTCTCTAAGCTAGATGTGTGTGGAAATCTTTGCTGCGATTGCGCGACTATCCCCGGAAATTGCCTTTTAAAACCCCCAATTTCCCCCCGTGTGATAAAGTGTTACTCCTTCAGATGCATCTAACTGTCTATCCAGACAGTGATTTGTAATAAAAAGGTGTTAACTTAATGCCAAAATTAAGTCAACATCAGCCCCAGCTGGACCTCCAAAGGAGGACATTTCTCTACAGAAGCACCACAGCAGATGTCTCCACATCATCTAAGGTTGAGTCCTCCAGATGCTGTTAGATTGCAGATCCAACAGCCCTTGTAAGCCTGGCCAATGCTAGGACCTGCAACGTAGCAACATCTGGAGCGCTACATGATTCCCACTCCTGACAGAATATTTAATGTTGCCAGTTCAGTATTGTCCCAGGCCCTGAGGTTTGAGGGCCAAAACCTAAGACTTTAGGACAGCCCTCGGTGAAGTAGTTAAGTGTTTTACCAACAACAGTTGCTCACAGCTTGTCTTTCAAACACATACATACAGAGAGAACATGTATTCCCGCCTCTCCATAGGGAGAGGCGGGCTAATAATAATAATAATAATAATTATTATTATTTTTATTATTATTTATGTTTGGAAGTTAGGATAGAAAGCGTAGCTAAGAGGGCCGTTCCTATATCAAGGTGAAGGGGGTTATTAAGGAATTAGGGATAGGATGAGGAACATTCAATTTAGTCTACTTGCTTTGAACCAGAAAGTGGATGCAGAGTATAGTGGAGCATTACCCCTGCATCTACAATGACTGGGAAGGAAACAGAAAGTAAATGAAGAAAATAAAGTAGGCCAGTGATGATGAACCTTTTTGGGGCCACGTGCCAGGGGCGAGGCTCCTGCCCTCTGGGAGTTGGGCTTCTGGAGCGGGACTACTCCCCCCCCACCCTTTCCATGGCTTCCAGCTGTCTCTGAGAAACAGCTAAAAGCCAGGGAAGGTCCGGGAGGGGCAGCAACAGGTGTGTGCCAAATGTTCTCTTCCTTCTGCCCATCTCCCAGCCTCCAGCTGTCTCTGTTGGGAAAGGTCTGTCGGGAGGAGAAGGAGTGGGCACATGCCCAGACCTCCTCCCCCCAAACCTTTCCTGACCCCCAATTGTCCCTCTAGAGACAGCTGGTGATCAGGAAGGGTCCGTGGGGAGGAGAAGGAGGAGTGGGTATGCGCCTGATCCTCCTCCTCCCGGACCTTTCTTGACCCTCAGCTGTCCCACCGGAGGGACTCCGTGGAGAGGAGGAGGAGTGCTGGCGGTCAGGAACAATCTGTGGGGAGGAACAACTGGTGTGCACCGGCTGATCCTCCCACTTGCCCTTTTCATGGCCTCCAGTTATCTTAGAGAGGCAGACGAAGGCCAGGAGAAGTCTGGGAGGAGGAGCCAGAGACGCACTACTGTGGTTCCTCCCCAGTGCCATTTTCTGGCTTCCAACTGTCCTTCTCCCTGGCCTATGCTAGGCGAAATGGCATTGTGTGCCACCTGTGGCACTTGTGCCATAGGTTCGCCATTATGGCAGTAGGCCCTCCACATTCACTACATGAAAGAGGAAAAAACACAAATGAAAAAACACTTTTTTTAACCTGAGAGAACACTTATCTAGGAATCTCTAGGTCTCCCAGTGCAACTCTATGATCAACATCTGTCAGAAGTTGACCACAGAATCGCATTGCAGGATTTACAAATGCCTAGAGAAATGTTTCATCTAGGAATCTCTAGCAACTCTATAATAAATTTCCAGAAGAGACATGCTGGAAGATCTAGAGATTCCTAGAGAAAACTTTAAACTAATCCATGAATAATCAAATCCGCAAAAGTCAAAGCCACAAATGTGGAGGAGCAACTGTACATAAAACACCCTTCCCCCAAGTAGCTTTGCAAGCTACAACAGCAAATCAATCAGACCTTCCAAGCTGCTGGTCTACTAGCTGAGCTGGCGCCCATAGCCCTTTCCTTTTGGTTGGATCTGTGCTCACCAAAGCTAGAGAACCTTAGAGCTCATCAAAACTAGGGCATTTGTAGTCTCCTATCCAGACATAACATGTGAGAACTGGAAACTCAGAACCAGGCCCTGAGATCTGGCAACCTGATGACATTGCTTCTTAGGGACACAGAGGAGGGCACCCTTTGGTATATAACCGCCTCTCCCCGTACATTCCGCCTCGCACCCTCAGAACGTCTGGGCAGCAATTACTGAAGGTCCCTGGGGCTAGATTATCCTCCACCACAAGGAGGACATTTTCCACTGCTGCCCCAGCCCTTTGGAATACGCTGCCCACCGAGCTCCGCTCGACTACCACCCTGGCCCAATTCAGGAAGGACCTGAAAACCTTCCTGTTCCAACAGGCATTCCCCGACTAAAAATCCTGTGGGCCTCCCTCCTCTTTCGTGGCCAAGAGGTTGGGCTTATGGGGCATTTTAGCTTGTTCTTTTTATTGTATTAGTTGTTTAACCTGTACTGTATTTATTCTGTTTTAACCATTTGCTGTAAGCCGCCCTGATCTTGGGAAGGAGCGGGGTACAAATAAAAACTTTATTATATTATTATGTTTGGGTTGGTATAAAAAAAGGTAAATGCTCCTTGAAGTATCAAGAGCCAAAGCTGTTTAGGGCTGTGAATTTTATCATCAGGCACCTTTGAGTCGGAATGGAGGCATATTGGGTTTATACAGAGTTTAAGTGTCTTGGATTCTCCCATGGTATCTGTTAGGTTATTAATCTATAATCACAATTTCCCTGAAAACTATCTTAGTGCATCATAGCAGGCCTATTATTAAACCAACAGAGACTTCAGCATGCATAGCACTTGGATTGGAGAGTGAATGTCTAGGTCCCTGTATGAGTTGCTCTGTGAGGTCCCTGGGGGAACAGCAACAATATGATATTGTATTGCCAGATTAGAATTACATTATGTCTCCATCGTTTTAAACAGCTTCAAAATGGCTATCTTCTAATAAATCTGGGCACCTACCTCAATGCCATCCGCCACTATAATCATGAGTGGAACAGCATGTGGCGGGGGGCTGGGCATGCTCCCTCCCTGCCTTGCACCATTCTACTCATGTATAGAGCAGCACATGGAAAGGAGGGGGGCTGGTCATGCTGACTTGCTGCCGCACCTCCCATCAAGGCAATGACAGTGAGGTGAGGGGGCTCTTGGCTCCTTTGGTGCTGCTGTCTTGTTCTCCTGATTATACCATTCTCCTAAGGAGAATGAGGTGATAGTATCAAGGTGTGGGGGCGACTGGGTGTCACCCCTTTTCTGGGGTGCCACCCAGTGCAGTCCATACTCCTCACATACACACCTCCAAACAATGCCACTGGATAACTGTCCAATGTCAACCCCTGGGACCTGTCTATAAATACAACAGTCCACCCTTATCCTTTGCTTTGTTCTCTGTGGTTTCAGTTACCTGTAGTCAACTATGGTCTGAAAACATGACTGGTACAGGTTAAGTACCCCTTATCCAGAATTCCAAAATCCAAAATACTCCAAGATTGTCCGTATGGGTAGCTGGGGTAGTAACACCTTTGCTTTCTACTGGTATAGTGCACACAAATTTTGTTTCATGCACAAAATTATTTTTAAAATATTGTATAAAATTGGCTTCAGGCTATGTGTATAAGGTGAATATGAAGCATACATGAATTTCATGCTTAGACTTGGGTCCCATCTCCAAGATAGCTGATTATGTATATGCAAATATTCCAAAATCCAAAAAGAAATCCAAAATCCCAAAGACTTATGCTCCCAAGCATTTTGAATAAGGGAGACTGAATCTGTATAAGGGTTGATACTATCCATGGTTTCAGGAGTGCACTGGACCATTTCCTCTATGGATAAGGGGAAACTACTGTACTTTGCCCTGGACATTTCAAATAGATACTGGATCTGAGGCTTAATATAAGATAAGGACGGAGGACAAGCCTGGTAGTGATAACAATACCTCACGCCTCTTTGCCTTCTTTTTGTAAAAATATTAAAAGATTACAATCCAGCTACTCCTTCCCATAGCACCAAGCCAGCCACCTCTTAACCTCTTGTCAGATTAAGTTAAACCCAAGTGTCTTGATTCTTATCCTTTTGTACTTTTTGCAGTTCCTCACTAGCCTCCTCATGTTCGCTCCCCCCATTCTTTCTGGACACCAGTGGTTAAATATTATACATCATAATAGCCAAATGCTGGATGGACAAATCCCCTTTTCGTAAAACCTAAATGGATCACTAATGCTGCAGAGTGCACTAATCCCTCAGGGAGCAGCCAGTGCCAAAAAAGCTAAAGTGACCATGTGCACCCATTGGTGAGTCTCGTAGGACTTTTAATGCCAGCAGACCTAGAAACCCCCAAACCCCACACCCGGAGAGCAGATGCTGATGCAGAAGTGGGGCAGAGAGGCCAAAAGAGAGAAAGTACAAGGCTGTACTATACAGAGAGTCAGCAGGCTATTCCATCTGTGCACCTGGTGTGGAAATCATGAAATCCTAATGTTTGTGTAGTAGTATTTTTGCTGATAATGTCTAAATTAAATTTCACATTTCAAGGCACAGTAAAGGCAGGAGGCAGGCTAGGTGAAGGAGATGGGATAACCACAGCAAGAGTGTAATAACGTAAAGTGAAAATGCACTCATGTTTCAAAGTAGATTGAATTCAGGAGTTGTAATGTTTTTTTAAAAGCTGTTTTCAAACATTGTGAGGCAATTTACCATTTTAGACTGTGGATGGAGGGGGATAACATTTTTAAAAGATGCCACCATAAAGTGGGATTCATGGAAAGTGCAAAACCAGCACAGTAGGAAGAAACTAGATTTAAAATCTTTCTGGGAAATAGGATAGCATCCAAAATAGGAAGACTCTTGTGAAGGCCTGTGTGTATCATTTGCCTTTGAGTTGTTTCCACATTATGGCAACTCTAAGGCAAACCTAACACAGAGTTTTCTTAGCAAGTTTCATCAGAGGAGATTTACCATGGCCATCTTCTGAAGTTGAAAGACTGTCACTTGCCCAAGGTCACACAGTGGGTTTTCAGCTTTTTATGGCTGAGTAGGAATTTGAACTCTGCTCTCCAAATCCGTAACCTAACACTCAAACCACTACACAATGCTGTCTCTCATTACCAAACAGGAATTTAAAACAGTTTTAGAGCTGTGGACAGAAGAAATAAATTCATACAGAGATACTTTGTCCACAGTATTTATTTTCTAATGCAAGATATGCTCTAGAGTGGGTCAAAGTCACTGATGTTCCTTATGAACTGGAAGCTTTCCCTCCTAAACTCAGATGTAGAAGTAATGGTTGTGTTTCCTCGGTGGTGAAGGAAAAGCACAAATGTGCAGAGGGGACATAGTGACTTCTATACTGAACTTTGGGATAGGATGCAGGTCTTTAAGGTACAAATCAAGTGGAGGTACAGGTGAGAAGTGGATTATAATGGTTTAGGCAAGGCTTGATTAGGCCTTTAAAATAGGAATGGGGCAGGAGCCCTGGCTTCCATGTAGGATGGAAGGAGTTCTAGAATGGTCTTAGAATGATACTATTATCTTTTAACATGTTCCAGGCTCATTTCAGGAGGTAGCACACAAGATGAGACTCATTCTGGCTGTGTTTACCCCAGCCTTGAATTCTCTGAAGTCTCTGCTACAGTGATGGGGTTTTCTTACCAGAAACCCCCTTGGCACATTAGAAAGCTTTGCAGGGGACTAAAAATAGCCGGGGGGGTGTGTGTTCTTGTTGTGTGCCTTCAAGTTGTTTGTGACTTATGGTGACCCTAAGGTGAACCTATCATGGGGTTTTCCCAGCAAGTTTCATCAAAGGGAGATTACCATTGCTACCCTTTGAGGCTGAGAGAGTGTGACTTGCCAAAGGTCACCCAGTAGGTTTCCATGCCCAAGTGAGGTTTCAAACTCTGCTTTTCAGAGTCATAGTCCAACACTCAAACCACTACTTCACGCTGGCTCTCAGCTGGGGATATCCTTGGGCAATGTCTGAAAACAACATTGCTCCCTTGTACACTGGAAGTATCAGAGCATGCACAATGAGATCTAGTCACACTAGTTTACAGAATGTCTTTTAGATTCCACAATCCCCTTTCATTCATGAGATCAGACTGTAAACCACCCAGTCTATACTGAAATATTTGCCCTAATTTGAAATGGTGTGAGGAAAACAGATAATCAAAGCCTGCTTTGGGCAGATGCAGCAGCACAAAAATGTAAGAAAAGGAGGTGAAAACAGACCAGGAATAGAGGCATTTGTGTGGGGTGAAGGAAGCTACACCAGATGCAGTTAGGACAGGCAGGTTGAACAGCTGGAATGCAATCCAGGCCCCTCACAGCCTGCAAAGTCAAAAGCGCCTGGGGAAGAGGATATTTAAAGGGCTCCCATGGTTCAAAAGAAATGATTTAATTACACACACACATAATGATCAGCATGTGTCGCTGGCATTTACCCAGCATGAGGAAAAGAGGATGGAACGGAAATAAGGGCCAAAGATAGATGTGAGCTGTTAATTAACAATGCTAGATTGTGTTTTCTTTTTAATTTAAAACAGAAACAGCCTTGTTCAATCAAAAGACGAAGTATTCAAATGAGAACTCACTGTGTTATGATGTGGGTATAAATGGATCTGCCAAAGGGAAGAGCCATTGGTTACCTTAGCAGACTGATTTAGGGGGCTACACAAAACTGACTGACCATGGAGAGGGCACATGAAAATTGGGAGGGAGAGTAAATGGAATGGCATACACACTCCACATGGCACCATTTTGTTATAGATCTTTCCAACCAACAACTATGATCTCTAAATAGCACCTCTGTGTTGGGTGAGCGTATCACTCCAGACGGTGACGGCAAAGCCTAGAGAAGGGTATCCTCAACATATCTGGCCAGCAGCTAATGTAATCGGAACTAGATGTCTTCTCAGTCTATATCTAGTAGGGTTCTTCTATACCCAGCTTATTGAAATAAATGGGAATAGGCAGACCCTATGACTGGCTGGCAGAAGCTTGGTAAACCATGGTGAAAATTCTAGGACACTTGGATAAGTAATTTTGGCATTCCCAGATGAAAGAGCAGTGCAACACCACTGGAACCTAAAAATGGAGCTCATAGAGTTGGAAGAGACCACAAGGGCCATCCAGTCCAATCCCCTGCCATGCAGGAATACACAATCAAAGCACTCCTGACTGATGGCCATCAAGACTCTGTCTAAAAACCTCCAAAGAAGGAGACTCCACCACACTCCAATGGAGCATGTTTCATTATGAAGTTGTTCCTAATGATGAGTTGCTGAATCTGGCTGCCTACACAACACTAGCAGTAACTTCCCTTCCCTTGCCAGCTTCCCTGATTGTATAAACATGCCCACAGGTGTAGCTATGGAAGGGGGCAAAATTATGGCATTGTTCTTCTCCAATAAGAATTCTGCCTCCCCCTCCTATGAAATTTTCCATTAGCTACTAAATTTCTAGCACAGCAGTATCTTGAAATGTTAGTTGAGCACTTACACATACATTGTAAGCATTCAAAGAAAAGGAGAAAAAAAAGTTACCAAGGCAATGCAAACACAGCAAATATGAGTTTGAGGTGTGAATGGTTTTAATATCTCAGAGCTATGCTCAAAATTTGGGGGTTCTAGAAAAATATAATTGGAGGGCAGAGTTCTTATTGGGAGGCAATGCCCTCATCCCCTCTCCCTATAGCTACACCTCTGAATATGCCTCTTCATTGCCTTTTATGATATGTATTACACATCATTTGTAATACTAATGTGGCCTATAGCCTAGGTTTGGCATAGAGGACATTATCTTTGAATGCTTGCTAATGATTTGCTCAAATGGCTTGATAGCGATGCTTCCAAGATCTTTTAACCTAACACTGTGTAAAACCCATTCCTTGGCTACAGTTATCGGAGATTTTGCTTTTTGCTCATGTAAACCAAACTGGTACAATCTTGATATAGAAAAACAAAAAGGTGACTCTAAAATGTACCCCTGCTATTTCTTGACAGCTATCCTATCATGTTTTTATTTGGCTTGTTGCTTTGTGGATGCATTAGATGCATAAGGTTGTCTGTGTTAAAAGATAAATAACCGCTCCGCATCACAGCAGCCCAAATTCTGCAACGTGAAGAGCTGGATTATGTGCTCAATGTACAATATGAAGTCAGGGGCTATCCAAGGGAATGAAAACTTGCTCCCTGGTTACCCAAAATCCTGATCACACCATCCGTCTCTGGAGACTGCCCTCTCCCCCAATTGCTCATATGCTTTGAAGGTCGTGAGGCAAGCTCAGTGGTAGTGCAAGTGCTTTGTGCGGAGTAATTTATAGGTTCAGTCTA
The DNA here is from genome assembly GCF_019175285.1 of Sceloporus undulatus. Lineage (NCBI taxonomy): Eukaryota > Metazoa > Chordata > Lepidosauria > Squamata > Phrynosomatidae > Sceloporus > Sceloporus undulatus. The sequence goes on along the minus strand of NC_056527.1, from coordinate 92,366,465 downwards.
CTGAAAATAACAATAACAAAGGTGTAAATGATTGTGGACTGAGACCTTGAAAAGCAGCTGCCATTCAGAACAGGCACACTAGACAAACAGTGAAAACTAAGAGAATAATATATGTGTGCATTTATGTTCCTTCGGGTCACCTATCGACTTACATTGAACCCCGTTAATTTCATAGGATTTCCTGAATATTCAGTTCTGAATATACCAGTTCCTTCCTCTGAAATAGATCTTACAGCATTGGCTATTCATTGGTGGTCTCCTATCCAAGTACAGTACTAGCCAGAGCTAACCCTGCTAAGTTTCCAAAATCAGTTGTGATCTGGTGCCTTTAGGGTATTTAGGCTTGATGGACACTATAAATGGTATCAATTGTCTGTTTCCATAAAATAAACATTTGTTGCTGGGTGCCTTTAAGTCATTTCTGACTCATGGCAACCCTGAGGTGAAGCTATCGGGGTTTTCTTGGCAAGTTCCTGAAGAGGGGGTTTGCCATTGCCATCCTCTGAGAGGCTGAGAGAGTGTGACTTGCCCAAGGTCACCCAATGGGTTTCATGGCTGTGCTGGGAATTGAACCCTGGTCTCCAGAGTCGCAGTTCAACACTCAAACCACTATGCCACACTGGCTCTCAAAATAAACATAGATCCAAGGAAAATCCCGATTTTCCTTAAACTTTGGAATATCATTCTTCTCTCAGTGTCACAATAGTGCTTTTGCACAGTCTCCGTTTATTCAGTGAGATTTGTGCAGGAACTTCTAACTGGATTACGAATGGGAGGGATAGGAGTAGAGATAATCATCTCCATATAGCATTAGTCCTAGCTAGAGCAGACCTATTGAAATGGCTGGGATTTTTTAGTCACAAATAATGTCCCCATTGATTTCAGAGAGTCTAGTGGGTGCATGGTGCAGTGGTTTGAGCATTGGACTAGGATTCAGGAGCACATGGCTCGAATCCCCTCTCCGCTGTGGAAATGACTGGGAGACCTTCAACAACTCATACTGTCTCAGAGGCAAAGGAAAGCAACGGCAAACTCCCTCTGAACAAATCTTACCAAGAAAATCTGTGATAGGTTCACCTTAGGGTCACCATAAGTCAGAAACACCTTGAAACCAAACAAACCTGTGGGGAAGCAATGTTTGACCTAGAGTTTTAGACCTTTGCTTTTTGTTTTTGTCTTGAGTACCAAATTACCGTGTGTAAGTCCTGAATAATTTTTTAAAAATGTTTCCCTCTCCCATCAATGGTAGACTGCAAATGCAAATATTGCTGAAGATCTGAGTTTACCTGGATTTCTCAAAGTTATGAAATATCACACCATCCTCTTTTCCTTAGACCTGCTGGTTTATGTGTCTGGGAGACCTTCCAAGATGGTTTCTATCATATACCATCAGGTTTACAGTAGTGACCATAACC
>NC_056527.1:92291603-92365040 GCF_019175285.1 Sceloporus undulatus | reverse complement strand
ACCCATAGGGCTGAAAGTGATTGCCCAATCCAGGGTTGCTCATTAGACTGTGCCCAGCACTCCTAATAAAACACATGCATAAACACACACTCTGTAAAAGGTGCTTAAATGCAGATTTGCATGTTAAAACCCTGCTGTGCAGTGAAGGTACAGAGCAGCTGAATTAGGCAGATGGGTCAGCAGAGAGGGAGAGGGATAATACAGAGATGCCAGAAGGAAAGGGGAAATGAGACACAGGAGGGATGCTGGAAAGAACCGTGGTGAAGAAGGCAGTAGCGGAGGAAGAGAACGGATGCTGACTGTGAATGGTGCTAACTAGGCAACACAAAGCAGAAAGAGAGAGAGAGAGAGAGAGTGGGAGTAAAAGAGAAATCCAGAAAGGGTATCCTTGTGGCGGCAAGGACAAGTAAAATTAGAAAAGTAAAACCTATAGAGAAAATGCCCTTTGGGACATTTAAATATCCAATAAATAGAAAGTGTGTGTGTGTGTGTGTGCGCGCACACACGCGCACCAAGTCACCTGTTGACTTATGGCAACCCCATTAATTTCATAGGGTTTTCTTTCTTAAGGAATATTCAGAGGTGGTTTTGCCATTTCTTTCCTCTGAAACAGAACCTACAACACCTGGTATTCTTTGGTAGTATACCATTCAAATCCTAACCAGGGATGACCTGCTTAGCTTCCAATAGAAAGTATGCAGTTTTAAACTGGAGGATACTTTTATGGGGACATTATAAATTACAAGAACTGTGTAGAAGGGGAGGATGTTCAGGAATTACATGGGGATGAAACCCACCCACCTCAAAAGGCCTAAAACTGTTTTTCTAATTGACAAGAGTGTACTCAAGTTAACATCCCACAAATAATAAATCCCCATATTACCTCAATGTTCCTTTGATTATTTAACACACACGTTGCAGACCTCAGCAAGAAATTACACTTTAAAAATCGTGTGTAGCCACAATTGATCCTCAGTGTATTCTTTTTCAATATATTTTGTGCATCAATGAGTTTTAAAGAATAAATTACTGTTGAAGTGTCCATGTTTTGTAGTAGGTAATATAATGTTGAGGAGCTGTGATTAAAAATGGTTATTTATTTACAGCGGCAACATATTATATAGCTTTTTATGGATTTTTGCCTTGCTGAAAGAGATGTGCTCAAAAGGCATAATGTATTTTGTACATAATGCAGATAGTGCAAAAGTCCTGTGGCTTTTGTTCTTTTTCATATTAAAGATCTTCCACAACAAGATTCAGGGTGGTTAAGTGCCACTTGGTGATTGTCTCATTCTACCATATGTCATTGACCTGGCTTACTATCAGCTTCTGTACCATACATATAAGCAGCTAGTCCCATTATCAAAATTCTGTACACAACTTAGAGCACTATCTTATATTGCTATGCAAAATTGCTTCTTCAGAGGTTTTATCAAAGGAGGCTTTCCATAGCACCAATGCGACTTCACGCAAAATGCAAACACCAATTTCCAAGAGGAGCTTTTTTTTTCCTGACAAGGCTGTGGCGGAGAGAGATAGAATTCAACTCCTCCTCCCCTCCTGTATAGTATACAAGCTGTTCAGGTTTTCCCGTGGCTGTTATTTTCATACCCTGTCACCACCCTCTGCATATTAATTGCATTCATGCAGTTAACATCATGCCCAGTTTTGCCTTTAGGCAGGACTTCCTGGGGAAATACTTCAACAGTTCAGATTTCAGGTCAGGCCTATTCAGGGGTGCTTTGTTCATCATGCAGGAAAACAAGAAAATACAAAATCAAGAAAACAACGATCCCTTTATTGGGCTAAGGGAAAAAAGTACAAAATACATCATGCAGGTTTTCAGAGCTTTACTGCCTTCTACATCAGGCAAAGATGTTAAAAATCACAGAGAAGAAAACTGATGATGTTAGAGTCACAGGCCTACATTTTGTCTCAGATGTCATTTCTATTGTCAGTTTAGATGGTCTAGAGAGGGATATCAATGCAGGCAGAAGCGAGATTTCTGTATCAGATAAGGCCCCTACACTGCATCCCCAATAAATTGGAAAAGGGTTATGTGGGATGATAAGACACACAAAAAAGAGCTGCTTATCTGTGGTGCAATTCCCAACAAATGATAGCATTCCTAAAGATTGCAGCTCTATCAAGAAGGTATAAGATGCTCCAAAAGCATCTCTCCACATCAAATTTCAAAAGAAAATTTGAAAAGTTTAAATTTTGATAACTTGCTGAATGTTTTATTTGAAACAATGAATTTCAACTCCTTGATGTCCCCCCCCCTCACATACACAGTTATTCAGAAACTGACCACTTCCCAATCCATCCTGTTGTGTTTGATTATAAATTCTCTGGGTATAGATTGGAAGCTTTTCTGTTATGCACAGCACCTAAAGTCTCTTTTGCACTAGACAGTTAAAGCACTTGGTCACCACTTTAGCTGCCATGGGTGCATGCGATGGTATCCTGGGATTTATAGTTTAAGTATTTAGAATCCTCAGCCAGCGAGATCTAGTGCTGCACCAGACTATGAATTTCAGGATCCATAGGATGCAATCATGGCAGTTAAAGTAGAAACATAGCAGTATAACTCTGTAATGTGAAAAGAGACACTGGAGGCACAATACACTCGTCCCTTCACATTTGCGACTTTGACTTTTGTAGATTTGATTATTCATGGATTTTATTGATATGTTCTCTCTAGGAATATCTAGGTCCTCCAGCGCAACTCTGTGGCCAACTTTAACCAAAGGTTGCACTGAAGGATCTAGCGAGAACACTCCACTAGGCATCTGTAGCTCCTCGAGTGCAATTCTATGGTCAATATGTCTGGCAGATGTTGACCACTGGAGGACCTAGAGATTCCTAGAGGTGTTCTCTCAGGTAAAAACGGTGTTTTTGGTATTTGCAATTTTTCCACATTCACGGGAGTCTTGTGTCCCTAACCCCAGTGAATGTGGAGGGACGAGTGTCATTAATAAATGGTACATAAAAGCAGTAGTAGGAAGAAGTCAAGTGTTACAAAAGGCAAGTATATCTGTGAAAAGACTTCCAGTGGATGGATAGTACAAAAGATTCATATCCTATATCTCAATCAATCTAACATTGTTACTTGGCTTAGTTGGGAGAACAGCTTTAAGGATCCTCCTTACCTGGGTACTGTTGAGGTCACACCGGTGTGTATTTGCAAACCATTCCTGTCCACTGGCGCACTGGTTTATATCAATGTCCTGGATTTTAACATCCATCCTCAGGACCCCTCTGGAACATATAACACAAAGGGTTAAGCATGTATTTGATGGAGAGCAGAAGGAAGTAGAGGACAGTTCGAACATTTGGTGTCCTGCAGATCTTATAGTTTCAGCAGATGTTACTGCAGCTGGTTGAAATGCATAACTAATGTCTCACGTGAACAGTCTATGCACCGTAATAACTGATATAGGGACAACCCACAACGACTCCAGAAAAACTAGCATAGAGGACTAGTGAGAGAGCAAAAAAGTATAATTGCCAGGGATGAGATTGAATTTCCCCACCAAATATACAGCCAGTGCCAGTGAAAGCTCAAAGATGGCAGCAGTTGTTTCTGTGATTCCCTGTTAAATCTCTGTGCGTCATGCAGTTTAAAGGAACATGAACCCTAGCAGGAAAAAAATGATGAATCTCTGTGGGATGGGGACAGACCAAGGAAGTTAGGCTGGTCCCATCTCTTTTAAATTTCCAATGGGCAGCCAAAACAGTGATGTTCCATATGGTATTCAATGTCTGAAACTTCTGTTTTAACTTATTTAAAACTGGATTCTAGGATTGTTTTTCAAACGCTTTTAGAAATTTTAAAATAGTATTTCAACGTGCTTTTAGATTTTTTAAATGTCTCTACTGTTTTAATTAGTTTTTATTTGTCCATCACTTTGAGAGCCATTGTGGGCTGGGAGGCAATACAGAAATACTTTAAATAAATCAGTGAAGCTTGGCTTATTTCCTTAGAATCTTTGGCGCATTACAGACCACCCCTTTGGGGCGGCCTGTAACCAGCCCTTTCCCCACCAGATCGGGGCCTCAGCTGCCAGAGCAGCAGCCTCCAAGGCCCCGATCTGCCGCTTTCCAGGCCGCGGGGAAGTGGCAAAAGGCCGCTTCCCCGCGGCCTGGAAATGTGTGTTCTTGGGGCTTCATGCCCCAAGGACACCTGATAGCGGCGAGGAGGAGGAGAAAGGGGCTGCTCGGCCCCTTTCTCCCTTGCATCCCTGGCGCAGTCGTCTAAAGGCTGCGCCAGCGATGCAAACCGTAGAAGGAGCTCCGTTTCGGAGCTCCTTCTCACGCCGCAGAAAAGGCGCTCTAGGTGCCCTCGCGCGGCGCGATGACGTCACAACTGCGCCACCTCGTTTGGAGGCAGCGCGGTGGTGATGTAGTCATGGCGGCCCCCGTGTGGAACAGGCACCACCATTTTGCATGGACTCGATCCGTACTAGGGTTAGGGGCGTCCAGAAGGGATGCCCCTTTCTAACCCTAGTACGGGCCCAGTCCATACTATTACGCCTGTGCAGAACGGGCCTTCTTCTCCTCCAGCTTATTCCCAAACCTTGGGCATGTCATTCTTCAGAAACTTCATTTGTGTCCTGGAATAAGGCTGCTCAAATGCAAGCCCAGACCTTCCATTAGACAAGTGAAATGAGACAGCAGAAAATTGGGGGTGTAATAAAACTGAAGAAAGGGAGGCAAATGGTTACTCACTTTCCTGCTATTACATGTTTACTGGTATGGATAGGAATAAGTGCTTTTGTGATTGCATGTTTCATGCACCATACTAATTGGGCTATGTTGGGGTGTTGTGTTTCTTGAATTAGGTGGGTCCTGATGGGCACCATCTACTGCCCCACACTGGACAACCTTGCTCCCAAAGCAGAGCTTATTACTTACTCTTAAATCCAGACACTTCACATTTTAAAACTTATACACCTCTAGGCTTTCAGATAAAGTAAAAATAGGAGGAAGGAATATCAACAATCTAAGATATGCAGATGACAACATACCACTAGCAGAAAACATCACTGAGTTGGAACAAATTAAGGAAGGTCAAAGAAGAAAGTGCAAAGGCAGGCTTGACGCTGAACATAAAGAAAATAAAATTAATGACCATGGAGGACCTACATAAATTCAACCTAGACAATGATGAAAACAAACTAGTAAAAGAGTTCCTGTACCTTGGATCAAACAAAAGTCAGAAAGGAGACTGCAATCAAGAAACCAGAAAATAACTAGGAATGGAAAGAGCAGCTATGAAAGAACTATAAAAGATCCTGAAGAGTAAAGATATACATCTGAGCACTAAAGTTAGAATTGTTCAAGTCATTGTATTCCCCATCTCCATGTATGGATGCGAGAACTGGACAGTGAAGGAAGCAGACAGGAAGAAAATTGGTTCATTTGAGATGCGGTACTGAGGATACCATGGATAGCCAAAAAGGCAAACAAATGGGTCCTTCAACAGGTCAAGCCTGAAATCTCCCTGGAAGCCAAACTGAGCCTGTCATACTTTGGCCACCTCATGAGAAGGTATGACTCATTTAAAAAGACAACGAGACTAGGAAATGTGGAGGGAAGAGACAGAGAGGAAGACCACATGCTAGATGGATAGACAGAATTAGGGAGGCCACAACCATGAATTTACATAATAATAATAATTTTATATTTTCCGCCTCTTCTGACAGGATCGAGGTAGGATTAAAACCTAACAAAATACATAAAAATACAATAAGCTAAGCAGAGTAGTGGAGGACTGGGGTTCTTGGAGGTGTCTCATCGACAGGATGACCATGAAATGGGGTCAATTTGAGGGCAGATAACAACAACTACAACAACAACAAAGCTCTTAGACCTTGGGTACTGGGTCTAGTCTTGAGTCTAAATGTCAGCTAAGTCCTCTAAAGTGACATGGGAATGTCTTTTCCTTGGAGTGGTAACAGACATAACTTACATGTGAGCACACACCAGCTGGGCCATGTGTGTTTCTGTGTTCAATTGAGCTTTTGTGCTTGTGTGAACTCTGGAAGAGACAGATCTAAGTCAGCCAAAAAGGGTATTGCAGGTCACTGCCTCTTTGTTGATGATTTATGCATACAGGCAAGCAGTAACTGGTCAGCTTGCAGATATAGGACACAGTCTCAACACTGTGACTCGGGGAAAGCCCAGGAATCCTGAAGCAAAATGGCTTACATTTTCTGGGGAAAAAAACCCTGTCTGTTTAGAGGGTGAGAGAGACAGACAGATAGGTATGTACTTGAAAAGGCATCTAAATTTGGCCATTAACAAATTAGGACTGTAACGGGGCTGGTCTTAATATTTTCAGGGGACTGCCCAAGATGAAAAAGGAAACCGCACATATACAATCTAGGATGTATGTGTGCCCCTTCCTCCCATTAATCTTAAGCATGTTGCATGCACAACACAATGGGGAGGGAAACTGGTGGTACAGTGTGCCCTTGGCTTACACGGGGATCCGTTCCGGCCCCCCCCCCCCCCCCATGAGCCAAATAGCGCATATGCTTGAGCCCCATTCACTTGAATGGGGCTCGTGCATGTGGCGGCAGAGCAGTGACACACACGTGCCATGGGCACATGCCCCATTAATTCCAATGGGACAGGCCGCCCCTTGCACCCCGCGCGCTCCCACACGGCTCTCCGCAGGTTTGAGCATATGTTCAAACCCACATACAGTATGCCCCTTTATGACACAGGTGCACTGTACTATGGTATGGGGTTTGTCTTTTTGAATATTTTCCTACCACCACCACCAGCAACAAACATTATTGCAAATAAAACAAAGTACAAGTTGAGTCTCCCTTATCTGGAATGGCTAGGACAATGTCACCTTTGTTTTCTGATGGTTTGATGTAAACAAATCTTATGTCATGTTCAAAATTATTAAAATATCATGTATTGAATTACCATCAGGCTTTGTATAGGTTGTATGCAAAACATAAATTAATTTGTTGTTTAGGGTTGGGTCCTATCTCCAAGAAATCTCATGTATATGCAAATATTAAAAAATTCAAAAAACGGAAATCCAAAACATTTCTAGTCCCAAGCATTTCAGATAAGGGAAACCTAACCTATAGTACACCAGGGGGGAGTTTTTTTAGGATGCTATGGCATCTCGTGCCTTTCCTGATTCCTGTTGCTGAACCAAAAGGGGGATATTAATCATGCCATGAAGATATGGTGAACAAATGGACTGGGGAAGGAACTCTTCTACATCGGTTCCATGCAAAGAAGTAAACTGAAAATTGTAAGTGGAACAATCCTAATTAGCCTCCTTTCAAGTGCAGGTACCCTGGTACTCTCTAGATGCATTGTTGTGCAAATCCCATCAGTCCCAGCCAGCCTAGCCAATGGGAATGTGGGAGTTGTGATCTGAAATGTCTGGAGGGCATCAAGTGTTGTACTCCTTCAAGAGTGTGCAGGGCTAGATATTGTATATGGGCACTACTGTATCTTGTGATCAAGAACCAGGGCTATTCACTGAACCATTCCCTATGCCGTAGAGGGCCTCTGCATGGTGGCAGAATACAGTCATTGCTCTACATTTATGCCTTTGAGTTTTACTGATTTGATTATTTGCAGATTTGATTTGCAGAATAACATGTTCTCTTTAGGAATCTCTGGGTCCTCCAGCGCAACTCTGCTGGATGTTGATCATAGAGTTGCACTGGAGGATTCCTAGCGTTTCCTAGAAAGAACACTTCTCCAGGGATTTGTAAGTCCTCCATCATGATTCAGTGGTCAACCTCTGACAGATGTTGACCATACAGTTGCACAGGAGGACCTAGAGATTCCCGGAGAGGTAAAAAAATAGTGATAATTTATTTGTGTTTTTTTCTGCTTTCACGGAGAGTCTATGCCCCTAATCCCAGCGAATGTGGAGGACTCACTGTATACTATTATTATTATTTATAGTATTTATACCCCGCTCTTCAGCCAAAAGGCTATATACTGTTAGACTCATCCTGCTCAGGCATTTTTGCACTGAGATTCAGGCTAGGTTGCTGGAAGCAAACTAGAATTTTGTAACATTTCTGTTTATTTGAAAATAGTTCAGCTTTAGCACAGGCAGAAACACATAACTAGAAATGAAAAAACCCATTGCTCATCTCTTAGATCTCCAACGAGACATCCAGTGTTCTCAAATGGTTACATTGGTCAAACCCAGCTCTCTTTTTGAGAAAATCAGAGCAGGCATACTGGATCCAGACCCAAGGCCTATGCCAGCACACCCTCCAACATTGCACAGATGAAAAACAAGAGATTTGTGGCCAAGCAACATCTGAATGTGGTCAAGATGGGAAAAATTATCACTGGGTAAAAATAGAAGCTAGGAGAAGAAGAAGCAATTGGTTTTTGCCTGAGCCTACAGGGAAGGCAAATAGTCTGCCTCCTCTTGTCCTATCCCCTCTACTGAGTTTATTGGATGCAAGATACCTTTGTACTGTACTTTGAATGCAGTTTACAGCAGCTGAAGTAAGCTAAAGACAAAGGGGGAAAGTGAGAGAAGGAAAGAGAAACTGGGACTTGACATCACTTTAATTCCCATGGCTCAGTGCTATAGAATTCTAGGAACTGTAGTTTTGTAGACATTTAGTGTTCTCTGTCAGGGAACTGGGATGACAAAACAAAGTGCAGTTTTCATAATTCCATAACACTGAGCCATGGCAGTTAAAGTGGTGTCAAACTGGATTATTTCTGCAGTGTGTATGCAACCTGAGGGGCAACCCTTTGTGATGTCAAAGAGGGTGGACACTGGTGATGTCATTAAACATGATATACTGTATTAAACATCAACAACAGTTGCATAGAGTATGCCATTCAAATAAAAAACAAGTCAGGCTATCAAATGAGGGGGGAAAATACTGTATGCACATACATTCCAAGACATCACTTCACCCTAAGATTCCTCCACTACCTTCAGGACCAGAGGAGAGTTGCCAGACTCTGAGATCTTGGAATCCTACCACTGATTGCACAATCCTCCCTGGACTTATCAAATCCTTTTGTAAAGCCACCCAAGCTATAGCCATCACAAAATTTTGTGGCAGTGAATGTTTCTGTGCCTTTCTTGGTCTCTTGCTGCATCCTCTCTTTGGGTTTCCTCCTTCCAAACATTCATCTTTAGCTGTGCAATTCATCTTTAGCTGTGAGAGTGGAAGACCTGCTTGTTTCACTGACTGGCATCTTACCTTCATTCAGAAAACCTAAGAAGTATGGTCTAAGGAGAAGTTCCCATGGAAACACATGGCCCAACTATTGACATTCTTGTGTCAAATCCAGATATAGACTCACAGCAACCCTTGCTTCTGTTTGTGGTGAAGTATTATATTTGAATGAAAGAATAAGATACACCAAAAACAAGGGAATATCATACATGTTAATTGCTTTCATCAACTGAAGATTTTACAGGGTAAATGGTGATTTCTAATGTCAGCGTCATTAGAATAATATTCTCCCCATTGGTATTTGAAGGACCATGTGTAAATATTAGAACTTGAATAAACAGTATGCTATAATTTTGTAACCATACATAGTGGTAATACAGATTCATCAGAGTATTTCGAAAACAAGCTTTTTGGACTGTAAGTCCCAGAATCTCCCAGGTAGCATAGCCATGCTGTCTGGGGTTTCTGGGAGTTGTCATCCAACAGGTAAATTTATCAAGCTGTGATTTATTACAGTGCTGGTTATTTCTGCCTGGGCTCCAGACATCCTACATCTTAACCATATTTTTAAATTTTTAAATTGTTTTCCCAGCAGTGGGGATTAGGGCAACTATGAAATTTGTCAAATTAAAGTGGATTTGTGCTGCCATATTGTACTCCAGTCCGCTCAGTTTTGCCTTGCAACAGTTTTCTGTTGCAACAGTGCAGATGCAGCCATACACTTTTATGTGGCTGTATGTGGGTTACAGAGAGATCATTTTCATGAATAAATGCAATTGTTTTCATTGCTGTTGTGGGTTTCCTCTTAGATTTCTATGACAGAAGTTAGCAAGCAGTAAGGGCTACCCTGACAAGAGTGTTGATAGCCTGTGAAATTCTGATGATGTGTGTCCTTAGAGAAAGCAATGATCAAAAGAGATGACTCATCCAGATTTTCCTCCTTCAGCCTATGGAAAGGGGCAAGGTGTTTGTGTGTGATGAATACAGCACATTGCAGTTTTGAACAAGACAGAGAGAAGTGAGATCTATGCAGACACTACAGTCAGGACATTTGTCAAGTCTCTCCTGGGTTACCATAATATTGTCCTGTATTCAGTTGGCTGGGATCACATTGTCATGCTGGTAGGACTTCTCTATACTAAACTGACATTTATGGTTTCAGATTACCTGTCAGATTTGCAGTTCTCATCTGAACACAGGTCTGATGTACATATTTTATCAAAGTCTATCTGAGCATTGTGATGCATGGAGTGAGGCTAGTATTACAATCAGCTTTGACAGGTAGCAGCCTGTATATAGGGCCCTATTAACTGATGAGAAATGATCTATATTTACCTGTAAACATCAGTATTGTTTGATTATTATGAATATGTATATCCCACCTTTCTGTGAATAATTCACGACCAAGGTGGCTACCAGCGATGATAAATACAAAAATTGATAAAACAGTTTAAGGCAATAGCAAACTATTGATCCTTTTGTATGGCCCAAGAAGGGTCCATAAATTTTACTAGGGCTAGTTCTTCTTTCTTGCCTCCTCAGCTCTGTACTTCTATACCAGAAAATGTTAACCTGTTTAATTTCTGCCTATTATACACAGTCACAATGAGGCAGCATTTGAGTCTTTTTACCTTTGGAAGAAAACAAACAAGCAGGGATATAATTAAAACCAGCATGATGGTTTGAGTGCTGGACCATGACTCTGGAGACCTGGGTTTGAATCCAAGATCGGCCATGTAAATCCACTGAGCCACCTTGGGAAAGTCACACTCTCTCAGCCTCAGAGGATGGCAATGGCAAACTTGCCAAGAAACCCCCATGATAAGGTCTCCATAAGTAAAAAATGACTTGGGGCAAACAACAAAAGCAATGAATGGTGAGAACAGGATGTCTTCCTCTGTCATGGTATTGCAACCTTGGGTCATCTAGGTAAGTTAAATGGCAGATGGTCCATGGCAGATTTTGCACAGTGCATAGTCAGACTGTGGAATTTGCTACCACTAGTTTCAATTATGGCTTTAAAATGTGATTAAAGAAATGAAGGATAGGTAAGCCTAGCTGTGGCTGGTAGTCATGGTGGGTGTATGCTGCCTCTGATATCAGAGACTGTGTGGATACTGTTGTGCTTATAGGCTTTCCAGAGGTGTCTGGCTGTTCATTGTGTGAACAAAGTGGTGGGATAGATAGGCCTTTGTTCTGATCCAGCAGGGCTCTTCTTATGTTCTTAACTTTGGGTCAATGGTGCAGCCTTGTCTTTCACTTTGTGTTGGACTTCAGAGAAAGTCAGAAGAACCATTGTTGTGAAGTGACCATTTTTCTCTTTGGGCTTCAAAGTGGGCTGGGACCACTGGGGAAGGGGAGCTACTTCAACTTTTCTCAAAGGTTGATCACCATGAGAAATGAAACTGGTTCTTTGCCTATTCTCGAGGACAGTGGGGGGGGGTTTGAGGTGGGTGCCTCACCTGACACTGAATATGGGGCCACTTTGTGATGTATGGGGCTCTGAAGTAGGAAGGAAAGGAATCCCTCATTTCTTAGCAGAGGTCTTTTCACACTGCACAATTATAGCATTATCGCTGCATTTTAACTGTCATGGATGCATCCCAGGAAATCCCAAGGTTTGTAGTTTGGTGAGACACTAGAACTCTCTGGCTGAGAATAATAAATACACTTTCTTGAGTTGCAAATTCAAGGATTCCATAGGATTCCTTGCAACAACAACAATAGCAACAACAATAAACAATCAACAGGTTTTTGTGGGTTTTTCGGGCTATGTGGCCATGTTCTAGAAGATTTTCTTCCTGAGGTTTCGCCAGCATCTGTGGCTGGCATCTTCGACTTCACAGTTAATCAACAATTTGCTACCTATTCATGACATGAAACCCCTGCTGTCTGAAGCAGCTGCCTCACTCTACCTGGTGGTAGTGCTAGCGCTGGCACTGGTCCTGGCAGCAGTAGGCAGCAGTGTGGGCAACTTGGCCTATCCACCATCTGGATAAAGGCCATACTGGGGGATTATGGGAAAACTGGCACTGAAGAATCGTAGTGTTTCTCTACCTCAGTGAATCAGGTAAGTGTGATGTGTGTATATGGGCATAGGAGTTCTTTGTGGGAAGAAACTACGTAGGGCCACGGCATTATGGAATAAAAGACAACCTTTTAAAAATTAGAGTAATGTATGTCTGAAAAATAAGTCAGCGTGACTATGATTCCGGAGACCAGGGTTCAAATCTTGGTTCAGCCGTATAAAACCACTAGGTAACCTTGGATTACTCTCTCAGCCTCAAAGTATGGCAATGACAACCCCTCCTCTCTAGAAACTTGCCAAGAAAGCCCTATGATAGGGTTGCCATAAATCCAACTTGAATGCACACAGCAACAACAACAAAAATGCCAGAAAACACAACATGGCTTGGTAAGGTAGAAGGCAGTAGGAAAAGAGGAAACCCACATTCCAGATGGATAGACTCAATCAAAGAAGCCATAGCCTAACTCTGCAAGACCTGAGCAGGGCTGTTGATGATAGGGGGACTTAGAGGTCCCTCATTCATGGAGTCGCCTTAACTTGAAGTTGACTTGACCAGCAGTTAATAACAACAGGGCTTCAAAATAATGGTAATTGTCTTTGGGTGAATAAGCAAGGACACATGTAACCTGGAAGAGTGATCCTTTTCTTTGTGTTATCATCATGGCACATTAAATGAAGCAGCTAGCTTTTTTAACCTTAAGGTAGCCATGGAATGCTCCTCTCATTTTGTCAGAAAGTGGTTCTTTCCCACATTTAAATTTCCTCCCTCTTCCCCTTCCTCCTTTCATGAGCCTCACAAAGGACAACAGATCCAAGTCTTCCATCCTATCCTTCTTTTAAAAAGGATGATCTATGAATCCTGCAAGATCTAGTGGGGAGGACAGGACTGCCCCCCCCAGGATATTCTGCCACTCATCCTTCTCTCAGCTTATTTTGTCCACAATGTATAAATTTTATTTTACACATAATAGCAGGATTCCACGCCAGACAGGTAGATTTTGAAATAATCAACGTGTGATTGTAGACAAGATTTGTCTGTCAGTCCCCATATGGCATTTAAAGGGGCTATATTTCTACTTGAGGGGCCTGTATGCACTGTAATCCTGCCCTTGCGTTTGATTTGAACCCACTAGTTTACAAGTCTCAGCCCTGAACCATGTAAAGTCAGGCTCACAATGAATCTTAATAACATATTTGATGGTAAGAGTTGTTCAGCATTAGAAGCAACCACCTCAGAAGATGGTGGATTCTCTTCAAGCCAAGGTTTTTAAACAGAGGTTGGATGACCATCTGTTGGGAATGCTTTAAGCTCCGGATTCCCACAGGACCAGTTGGGGTCCTTCGCAACTCTATAGATCAGTTTCTGTGGGATGTCATTTTAAAAGCAGTGTTCAGGACATGTACAAGTTGCTTTTCTCATGACATAGGTCATCTTCTCTCTATGTTGGATTGCAAAGAAAGGGTCCCTGGGTTTTAGGCATGTGGAAGCACCTTTTGAATGATCAGAGCAGGTTAGTAAATTGTAATGAAATAATGACAGAGCAGCTGTGTTAAAAGCTACTCTTTTGGTCACTTGTGGTGAGTAAGAATCTCTTCCAGGTCACTAGTTAGGAAGGTTTTACAAACACTGGATTCTTACCTCCCACCCTACCCTTGCTAACTACAAATGATTAAGAGCTAGTAAAAATGTCATCAGCCTAGTAGCAAGAAGCTTGAAAGATCTGTCTCAGGGAGAGGGGGCAGGTGTGTGGTGTAAGATGTAATACATAGTAGTTTCTGAGCCATGCAGAAAGCTTTACTTTTACTACTGAACAGCCACAGCTCTGACCCCCAACTTGGAGTAGGAGACTTCCAGATAAGAGAGGAACTCCCAGCCCTCCCCCCTTATTTTTGTATCAAAACAGCCAGTGTGGTGCAGTGGTTTGAACACTGGACTATGGCTCTGGAGAACAGAGTTCAAATCCTGATGGGTGACCTTGGGCAACTCACATTCTCTCAGTCTCAGAGGATGGCAATGGCAAACACCTTCTGAAGAAACATGCCAAGAAAACCCTGTGATAGAGTTGTCATAAGTCAGAAACTACTTGAAGGCACACAACAACGACAAAGCATTTCAGAGGCTACATAGGGCAGCAATTTGTAAAAGGTTGTATTAACACCAGCAAGACCAGAAGAAGAAGAAGAAAAATCTGAGAACAGGCTTTCTTAATTGGCATGTATTTTGTATGCATCCTGCCTTACTTTATTTTTAAATGTTATTATTACTAAATAAGGAAATGCTCCTTTAAAAAATGGAATAAGTGGCAAGCATAGATAGGAAGAATTTGTTTTCCCATTGAAACCCAGAAAATAGATGGCAGTCCCAGAGACTGATCCTGAGTCAAAGTTTGGACTATGGAAGTCCACGGAGAATGAATGAGAAAGAGTGACTAGTCTCTGAACATGCACTGAATTCTTTCTCACTGACCTTGAGAACAGCCCATCCACCTCAAAGACTCTGGATCGGATGGCTTTGTCCAGCTTTGTTCCTTGAAGACTTGAGCTTCTGTGCCTTGCTATTTTAAAAATTCATTCTGCCCCTGACTCCTATTTCCAGCTTGGGAAAGGCAAACAATGGTTACTTAACTGTGAAGGCAAAGCTCTTTTCATTTGATTTGAAAAAAATATTTATTTGCTGCTGCTATTATTTCTCCTACTGCTTATTATTATACTGGTTCTCTTAATACTGTACAATGCCCAAAGAACTTATAGGCATCTTACAGATCAGAGCCTATAACTTGTAGCTCTTCAGATGTTGCCAGACTTCAGTTTCTCTCATCTGTCGCCATTGACTATGATGGTAGTTGCATTTTAACAACATCTTGAGAACTACAAAATTGTCTATTCCAGGTACAGAGGCAATTCAACCATCTACATATCCTTTAATTTATTAACATTAGAGTTTGGGACAGAAGCAGTTTTTAAAAATATTATGCTGTTATAAGAAAATGGTGAGTTTCTCAGTGAATTATGAATGTTAGTAATAATTAGACAGATAAACATACCCTGTGTTCAATGGTAAAGTGGTCTACAAACCCAGCCCCATGATAAAAAAGAAAATACTGGTCAAGTATTTTGCCCTTCCATGGCTTCTCCCCATATCCAGTCGCCCCCCCCCACCTGCTTTTCACAGGTTTTTGTTTCAATGTTTAGAGATCAAAACATGGGTTGCCTGTGCTGTTTAGGCCACAGTTTGACTTCTTATCCCCAGCATCCTTCCCTACTTACTTAAACTCTGGATTCAGATCAGGTTTGAGGCCATAGAAAGAAGAGGAGAGTGTCACCATCCAAGTGGGCAAGAACTTCCCATCCTCACATTCCAGGAAAGGCGGTGACCATTTGATGTGGCTGGTATCCATCACATAGCTATCTCCCTGGCTCCATTTGGGGGTATCCAGTGTCTTGAGGTCATTGTTGAGGATTCGCTTGTACAGGAACGGGGCCCTCTGGAACCGGAAGAAGTTGTACCATTCATTTTCCCAAGTCAGATTCCTCAGGCTGTCTGCAAAGGGTGAGAGGTCCTGGAGTAAGATCTCATTGTTCTCCTTGGTGGCCTGGAGCATCATCTGAGGCTTGGAAGACACCGGATGAGCATCAAAGGTCAGCATGGCTCGGTAAACTTGAGAATCTCCATCCATAACACTTCTGACCAAGGCGTGGTACCACTCAACATCCTCTTTCACACTAGACTCCCGGATGTCATTGGTCTGGAAGACCATGTTGAGGAAATTGGTGGCATGAGTCAGGGTGTCAGTAGCACCACGCAAATAGGAACGCAAGGCTGGTGGAGGACTGGAGGACTTCCCCATGTCCCTCACTTCAAATCTCCGTGAACAGTTGGCTTGTGAGAGGCTCAACACATCCCCAGAATACAAGAAGGCCACGGCTGCCTCTGATCCCTCAGGATCTGCCTTATCCAAGTTAGGGGTAGGCACCCAAGTGAAAGCTGAAGCCAAAGAAGATGAGGAGGAAGGCATCCATTCCTTCATTTTGGGAGTCCTGGCCTTGGGTGGAGCTGATCGTTGATGCTGGAAGATCCCGGCTGCGCGAAGGGTTTCAAGATGGAAACACCAAATCAAAAGCCCCAGCAGACAAATCTCCATAGTTCCAAAAGGCTCTAAAGGGCTGCAAAAACAACGGAGTCATCTGGCAGGGATCATGTCAGCCACAGGGAAGCCCTCTTCAGAAGTCTTGATGCATCTGTTGGTGATTTTGAGATCCTCAGGAGGTAGAAGTTGAAAACCATGGGAAGCCAAAAAGGAGCCAGGCCATCTCCATGAGACACATCCCCAAAAAACATTGGGCACACCTGCCAAAGAGTTTCCTGTTCCCCTTTTAAAATTTGCAGGACTTTCTTGCTGTCTCTCACTCTCTGTTTCCCTCTCTCTGTGCTTCTTGCCTCCCTGGTTGATGATGGAGCAGACGTCACCACAATATGAGCAGCTGCTGGCACTGCCCTCCCTTCTTTTCCCCTCAACTACTATTCTATGCCTGGGCTTTTAAATCTCTGCAGATCCACACACACATATTCACACACACACACCAAGCGCTCTATGTACAGCCTGACTTGCTAATGCTTGAAATGGAGAAATCCTGTGTAACGCCAGAGGGAGGGAGGGAAAGACACAGGGAGAATGAGAAAGAGAGATTGGAAGGGAACTGTGTCTGTCTCTCTCCGGCTCTCTGTCTCACTTTAGTTCCATTAGGGGATATAGGTTTGACAGTGATGCAAGCAACCAAATCCTGCATGGAGTACCATGGCAACGGGAAATTTGTCTTCCCACATTACCCCTCCCTTTCCCTTCCATCCCTGCCTTTATTCCACCCCCCCCCCTTCATTCATCAGCTTGACTAACACCATGATAGTCATTTATAAGGTCACCTACTGCCTACTGATGTTTGTATCACACTGATAAATGTAATTAACTGTTCAGGCACCAAGCAAAGGGAAAGGGGGAGGAAGGATGGAAAAATTTCAGAAAAGGTGAAAGAGAGGGACAAGGAGCAAGAAGGATGGAGGGAAGTGGTGACTCCAAGGAGGGGAGACACAACTGTGGCCTAATTTGAGCCAGACTTTTACCATTACACAGCTCACAAACACCTCTTACCTCATTTTCGGTGCCAAGGCCTAGTTGTGGACCATTTGAAGTTATATTAAAGAAGAGCAGTCCTGAGCCCATGCAAAGTTAATATTCATTGCCATTTAATCAGATTACGCTCCACCGTCTATTATTTGGAAGTGTCTTTTTACGTTCACTGATCTTTTGCTGTGTTTTATCTTATTTTCCTCCCTCTTGCAGCCACTTTTTAAAGAGAAGGGGAGATATTACCTTTTGCATTTTAGATTTGCTGTGCTTCTATTTCAACATTAGTCGAAAATTAATGCTATTGATTTACTTTGGTTGTTGATTGTGTTGTTCACAGTGGCTTCTTTGCTGTATAAGTTAACTTGGAACTAGAATCACTGCACAGAATGAATTGCATTTCTAAGAGGACGAGGGAGCTGGAAAGAAGGGGAACTTAAACAGAAGATGATGAGTAGCATAATAAAGAGGAAGAGAGCTAGCAGAAGAATAAGAAAAGAGGAGCACAAAATAACGCTGATATTCTTCCACATTTGAGAGTTTCCTTGGGTTGTCTAATATGTTTTCATTTATTCCTATAGATCTACTCTAAGCAAGTCTGGACCCAACCACTGTAAAGAAAGGGATTCTTCATCTTCATCCCCAAATCAGCATTTCAGTTTTATCATTCCACTGTGGACTTTGCAAACTGTTTCTGATTCAGGGCATGTTTTTTTGCAATTAACATGCCTAGGCTGAAAACATTGTTTTGTCTACTTGTCCACATAAGTTCTCATTTGATTGATGGATAAAGTTATATTGTATTTGCCTTTACTTATGTGAGGAGGAAATCCATATGGACTCCCAGCACTGAAACTACTGACAGCTGCCAAACCTAATTTTAGGCTATAGCAATCCTGTTTTGGAAGTGAATCCCATGGGGACTCAATGGGATGCCCTTTTAATAAGTAAACAACGACTGGGTGAAAGTCGTTATAGGGAAGCCTGCGCTAAAACGGAGCTGATGTAGATCCGCCTACACACTGAAAATCATACTATCCGTGACAGTCTTCACGAGCCAAGATGCCAGTATTCATCAGTGTTTGGGCAGCTTCATGATGAGATCCACAACAGGATTTCCTGAACAGCTCTCTGGAAGAGTCATGTAGTCACCCAGTTAGGGCACAAATCTATTGGGAGCCACTCCTGATTAAGTCCTACTGGAAGAAATAAGAGCAGTATAAATGTGTGCAACTGCAACAAAATCTTACATTATGCAAGGATTTTAGGGAGACAGACATGCCATCTCACTGGATATTCTATTTTAATTTTTGCCATTACTTCCACAACATTGAAAAAATGTGCAGGTGTTAATTCCCTTTTTGGAGTGATTATTAAAGAACAGGAGTCCTATCCTTGTGTCTTGTTGTCACCATATGATTTCACTGGCTGGACTGGGACTCCTGATAATGTTAATTAACAATATGTCACCTGTCAGTAGCTCATGCAGTAATGCCTGGCAGCTAACACTTTGCATTCCTTGCTTGCTTTATACAAAGGATGGCAAACCTACCATCTGCAAGCTTCCTGTGGACCTTAGCATAGTTCTATCCAAGCTTTGGCCAGCTTTGTGAATAATACTCAGGGTGTCAGCTCTGCCCATTTTGACGCCTCAAACATCATGCAGACAAGGAAGGACTTGAGAGGTAGGAAAGGATTTAAGGACTGGCAGGTGGTAAACGATAGGTATGCAAAATGACTGGATCATATAATTATCTCTCCTTCATGTGGCAGATAAAAATATGTTTCTGTTGGGGATGCTTTGATATAGATTTCCTACATGGCAGGGGGTTGGACTCAATGGCCCTTATGGTCTCTTCCAACTCTATGATTCTGTGATTCTACAATTCCTAGTCTCAGTCTTCTTCTGATTTCTTCTGCAGTGATCAATATTTAAACCAAGATATGGTAACTCTTTAACTATTTCAATTGTCTTGTTGTTTAGGGTGAATTCCTGTAGATCTTCCATGGTTGTTGTTGTTGTTGTTGTTGTTGTTGTTATTATTATTATTATTATTATTATTCAGCATCCACCAACCTTGGCATTTTCTTCCTTGCCCATCTTCACTAATTGTTCTAGGTCTTTGTTTCTGCTAGTAATATTGTGTCAACTGCATATCTTAAGTGATTAATGTTCCTTCCTCCTATCCTCACTCCTCCTGCCTCTGAGTCTAAGCCTGCTCTGCATATGATATTTTCTACACACGGGTTGAATAGATAGGGTGATAGTATGCTACCTTGCTTGGCCCCTTTGCTGATTGGGAAAGTTGCTACTATCAGCTACTTTGAAGTATTTCCTATTTTGGAATTCCAGATAAGGGACTCTCAACCTGTATATCCATAAATCTTTGCCCATTTTATCGTACAGTCTTTCACTTGTTCTTCCTCCACTTCAAACATCAACACAAGCTTATATATTTTCCCAGTCACACACTCACTGTCCATACATAATTACAATTCAAATTCTGGTTTACTCTGTTCAAAAGCATAGCTGTTTAAATCCATCTTAAAATTAAAAAAAACACAGAACTTACAGTTATTTTAAAGATTTATTTTAAACTAGCCATGGTTAACTAATTAAACAAAATAAAGTTGGAAGCAGGCAGTTATTAGTAAGAGACTTGGTAAAGACCTGAGAGAGATTTCGTTTTCCATGGATATCATAAATCCACATATTTTTTATTTTGACCCACTACTGGCTAAATAAGCTTTGTAGGTTTTTAGTATAATCTGAAAACCTGCTCTGTCTATTTTCCACAAGCATGAATTGGGGGAATGTGCACATACCACATGCAGCCATTCTTTTTTCCAAACAGGCCTTGAACTCTATGAAAAGAAAAAAAAGCCAAAGATGGTTGTTCTTCTCTCCCCATTCTTTTCATAAAGCTTAACTCTCAATTTACCCAAACATTCTGGTCCCTGATTGCAAATCGCTTTTAATGATGTGAAAGCAAAGCCTGCATATCCATCCCATTACTCTGAGCCAGCTGCAAAACATTGGCTGGGCCAGGATTCTCCCTTCCCCCACAGTTATGCTTCTATTATGCCAAGATTAATAATTATGTTATGCATTATGCTGCTTACTGCATGGCTTTTGGTTCATATCCTCTATTTGCAAAATACACAATCTCCCAGATTGTATTGTTTTCAGTCAGGATGAGAAGAACCCCACAGCCTACCCCTTTTCTCTTCAGATCCGAGGGTTGTGTATGTGTGCATCTGGAAAAATCTGTGCTATTTGAATCCCAGGATTTATGGTAGCCACCTTGCATTAAAACACCAAATAACCCACTGCTTTTTGGTAGAAAGCAATATTCACTTGCCCAATAATTTTTAAACAAAAACAACTGCTGTATATATTGATATGTCTAGATCTTCGGAGTAAAGGATGATGGTGGTGATGTTCACACACTGGTGTTCAAAAATACATTTATATATTATCATAATGCTCTGTACCTTGCAGAGTAGGCCAAGAAGCATCCATGGCCCAAAGACAGCAATAGGCAAGCTCATCACTTTTTCACCCTTCCTTCCTCTTGCCACTGAGTACTGCCACTGAAGGGACAAATTGCTCTTTCAGAGGTCTGAACGAAAGCGCTTGCATAGAGCTTTTGAAATTACGCCAAGGTCTGCAGAATATTAACCAAAGGTGCATGCAGTTTTAAGATTACTATTTGTCCCTGTGAGGCTAGCCCTAACTTTAGACAGAGTGAGAAAGCTGCCTCCAGCATCATGTAGGACAGGTGTTTGTGCGCTATGTAGCCCATGAGCTTGTCTGCTGCACTCGGGTGTGATGTAGGATGCTGTTGAATCATCATTGTTGATATAAAGATTCAGTTGCCTGTCCAAAGAGCATCTATAGGTAGAAAAGAGATGCCATCTTGTCCTTTCCCTCAGTCAGCCAAATAACTTGAGCTAGCCAAGTTCCTGTATCTGCTGTAAGGTACTATTTGTTGGTGATAAAGGTTGGTTGGCAGTGGCATCACTCAGGGAGTATGGATCATACCAGGTGACACCCTAAGGAAGGGTGACACCACTGCTTCTCAAACGCCTACCTTTTGGTAGAAACAGGTTGTGGCAAAATGAGAAGAGGTCAGTGAGGGGATGCCATCATGAGTTATCGCACCGGGTGACACCAACCCTAATGATGCCACTGTTGGTTGGCAATACTCAGTTTAGGTTAGGTGATAAAACATTGGGCACATTAATTTATGTGTTATATTCACAAAGTAGAAACAGAATATAGCAGAAGACCTAGCAGGAATCAACAAGACAGGACATTCCCCAGGTTGTCCTTCCTGTTCCAGCTAACTTGGATTAGAAATTAACATTTTGGTCTCCCCCTCTGTCTTACATTGTGCTCTGTTCTTTCTCAATACAAAACTACACATGATATTAAACACATTGTCATCTGTCTATCCATTCCTCTTTGTTTATAAATCTCTCTCTCTCTCTCTCTCTCTCTCTCCTCTCCTCTCTCTCTCTCTCTCTATATATATATATATATAGAGAGAGAGAGAGAGAGAGAGTGCTATATTAAAGAAGCAGAATCAAATCCAGTTTGGAAGCATGGCTGTTTTTCTGTTGAAACCATCTCTTACCTTTGTCCCAAAGATGACATTCAATGCCTGGATCTAAAGGGGGCAGATAAGGTGAAAAGAATCCTGCTGTTCTTGGATGGCAGTGCCAATTCAAACTGACATCTTGCTCATGCCCTGTTTAGCTTGGCTCTTAATCACTCCATAGCGGGGCAAAATGAAGGAATGCCCACCCCGCCTTGCCCCCATGACTTTTCTTCAGAGAGAGACACTTAAAAGTTCACAACTTTTTTGCTATGTACAATAACATCCAAAATCCACAAACTTTCAAACCTCCACAGCTTCACAGGCAAAAGTGTTAAAAATCATACAGGAGAAAGGGGAAAATGGCAATGTTAAAATCACTGGGCTACATTTTGTCAAGAAAATTTTGTTGTTCTCAGTTAAGATGGTACAGGAGGGATATCCATGTAAGCAGAAGCTCCCTCATGTTTTTGGCTGTGTGGACTCTGGGAGACAGAGTTATAAAGTCCAGGAAACCATGGTTCATGAGACAACAGTCTTTAGGAGGAGGGTTGGCAAGGACATCCATTTTGGAAAAAAGTTTACACAGATCCATGGCTATCTGTTCACAATGTTTGTCTCTTTTCTCATTCTAAACTTATGTATCTGTGAGATATAAACTGCCAGTGTGTGAGTCAGTCAGCCCTCTGTATCCAATAATTCTTTATACTGGTACTAAAAAATTATAAAGAACCTTGATTTTTAATAATATTTTTATTGATTATTAACACAAAACACATGGCATCCACTATCAAATATATCCACCCAAACTCATACAATACAAACATTACATTATATACATTACAACTACATTGTATACTTTACCTACATGACATTACACACATTGAGTTGCCATAACCCGTTACAACCGGGTTTTTCCGCGGTTTTGACGGCACTGCCCGGTCATGGCACGGGTGCCGCCAAACGGGAAAACCCGGTTGCAGCGGGGTTGCAAGGCAACCCTGGGTCGCTGCCCTCCTCCTCTCCACCGCGCATGGCAGCGAGGCCTGGGCGGAGGAGGCTGGCAGGAGGGGCGCCTCTTGGGTGCAGCCGTGCCAACCTCCCCGTGTCCCCGCAGCCTCCTCCCTCTTCCTGGCCTCTGCAGGGGCAGGAACGCGGCGATCGCCGCCGGGCTCCTCGCCTCCTGGCCTCCGATCGCGGCGAGGCCCGAGGCCCAGGCGGGGAGGGAAAGCCTCCTAAGTGGAGGCTTTCCCTCACCGCTTGGCCTCCGCTCCCCGTCGCGATCGTGAGGGAAATGTAGGACAGAATTTTCAAATGTAGGACACATTTTTGGTCCACATTGAAAATTCTGTCCTACATTTCCCCAGTTTGGAGGTCTGGCGCTATGCAGCCCTATACACACACTACATATATTATCAACATTACAAAAATAAGAGCCACAATTTCAAATTCAACTTAAACATACAGTATAAGACAACTAATCCATTTCCACCATAACCAACAAGAAACCTTGATTTTGACATTTTATATAAGGGACAGCATTTTAATATCCACAATATTTAATAAGACTTCAACATCCACAAATTTTGGTATCCATGGGGGGTCCTGAAACCAAACCCCAGTGGATTTCAAGGGCCCACTGTATAACAAAGCCCATGATAGCACCCTGGAAACTATATTATTTAATCTACTGACACTGTACAAGCCAGAGGAATAAATGTAAAAGATAAAGATTCTTTCTCAAGTCAGCAGGTTTCACTTCAGGCAAAACTGAAGTGACAGACCCATTCAAAATAATCAGGACAGGGTGAATTCACCACATTATTATTTAGCCCCCTCCCCATACTGAAGATGGTAGTGTGGGGGAACTGAGGCTGTGAGAGTGCTTTGCCTTAAGGCTGGTTATTGAGTTAATGGCAGAGACAAGATATGAATAGGAGCTTTCCTTAGTCATAGGACTTTATCACATGGGGAAAATCAGGGGTTTAAAGTGTCATTATCCAATGAAAGTTGTGCGATTGCGGTGAAGATTTTCACATGACGTCTCAGTTAAAGAGGATGTATCTCTACAATAACCAGCAACAAATCATTCACAGGATTTCCCTGTGAATGATTTGTTGATGGTTATTACCTGGTTATTGCCGGGATAACTCCTCTTTAATTGCGATGTGTGTGAAAATCTTCACAGCGATCAAGTGACTTTCATTGGATAATGACACTTTAAAACCCCAGTTTCTCCCTGATCCCCCCTCCTTGTGATAAAGTCCATAGTTCCAGCTCTTACGTACACCCAAGAAGCCCTAGGGAATAAAAGGGACTCCCTTTATTCTCTCAAGGCGGTTTGGAAGCAAGCTACCAACACAACACAAGATCATCTCTGCTCATCTCCTTTCCTTTCCCACCTTCTAGTCCTGTTATGGGAAGGAGAGGATGGATGAATAAGGAGGCAATGCTCTGCATGTGTAATAGCAACTGGAGCCTGCAGGGCAAGATGAGGCTCCCACCAGTGCCAGTCTTTTTGCACTGTTTCCTGCTTCATTGCCTCAGCCACATTTTAACCTACTGATCAGATTGTAATGAATGAGAAATCTAGGATTTACTGCTTTAACTGGCCAGCTGGTCTGGACATTTTTTAGATCCTTCAGTCTGGGATTTTCCAGGTTTTCCGGGACAAATGGCAACCCTACACATGAGAGGAGAAATGTTGCCACTGTTTAAGCTCTATAAATGTTCTGTTGGGGGGATTACTCTGAGACATGACTGCATTTTAAGAGATCTTGAAGACAGACAGAGCAAACTTGTAAATAACTACTTGCTTGGTTGCTATGGTGAGTTCTCGGGATCAGACAGGAAAAGCTTTTGTAAATGTGCTTAGCGCTTTCCTCTTGTTGTGCTGCCACAAATATTGAATGTCATTACTATTTTTTTTTTATTTACAAGGGCCTTCAGAGTAGCTTATAATAAAATCATTAAAACACAATTAATTGGGTTTAAATAGAATAAGAAACAATAACCCAGGAGCAGAATAAAATAACTACAGTGTAACTGACAGGGCAGAAAACAATATTTTAGGAGACAATCCTAAAAGCACACATAAACTTAAAGAGAGGGCTCATCTCAGAGGGGAAGGGCATTTTAAAAGGTGAGTACTGCAACCTGCAACCAAGAGGATCCTGTCTTCTTATGTCTCATGCTCTGGAGGAATGCAAAGAAGGGATTTTGAAGCTATGCACAACCTCTAGCAAGTGAGCAGGATCATAGGCTCGAAGAACTTGTAGTGACCTCACAGATAATTTAGATTAGTAAAGGGCTACTACTAGTGTGGACACCAATTTTCACATTCAAGAGGCCTACATTGGGCTGCCCTGCTCTGAAGCCAACGAAAAATTGCTAATGGAATTTACTAAAATAAGTGCTTTCACTTTGAAATGTTGTGTGTTCAACCAGGACCAAGGTAGAGGTCAAGATGATTTTTTTCATATGTGTACAATGAGCCCCAGTTGCAATTTCTGGCTTTCCTAGTCTTTGGGATGGTTGAGGGTTTTAAAAGCACTCCTCAAGGAACAGCAGTTGGCGATGGGATGGGGTTGGAGCAGGGGACTTTGGGTGGCTTGCCATTTCCGTCCCCTGAGGCTGAGACCGTGTCACTTGCCCACAGTCACCCAGTGGGTTTAATGGCTGAACTGGGAATCAGTCTCCAGTCACAGTCCAATGCTCAAACCACTACACCAAGCTAGCTCTCAAGGCAATGCATACTTCCTCTGAATAAATCTTGCCATGAAAACTCTATGTTGGGTTTACCATAAGTCAGAGGTGACTTGAACGTATATAACGAACAATGAGTAACTTTAAACATCTGGATTTGAAGAAAAGGAGTCCAAGGCTGCTGCCATAGAATTAATGTAGTTTGACACCACTTTAATTGTCATGGTGCTATCCTACAGAACTCTGGGATTTGTAGTTTGTTGTGGCACCAGCACTCTCTGACAGAGAAGGCTAAATAGCTCACAAAACTACAAATCCCAGAATTGGAGAACCTTGTGATTCCTAGCGAAAACACTTCTCTAAACACTTGTAGGTCCTCCAGAGACATCTAGAAATCCCTAAGTCCCTGTTTAAGCCTATCTCTTTGGAATGCGGTCTTCCTCTTTGCCTACTTCCCTCAACCTTTCCAGGTATTATATCTTTTAATGAGCATTAAGTCCTGAAAATGAGAACTGCTTGAGCTGGACACAGTTGAACATACTAAGGCCTGAAAATGAGAGTTGCCAAGGAGGAACACAGCTTAGATGTTATGCCTCATGACCTGCATCTACACAGTAGGATTCATGTAGTTTTGACACTGCTTTAAATGCCAACCTAGACAACGAGGGAATCGAAATAGTTAAAAATTTCCTGTAACTCTGATCAAATATTGACTGGAAGAGAGACTGCAGTCAAGAAATCGGAAGAAGACTAGAAATGGGAAAGGCAGTGATGAAAGAACTAGACAAGATCCTAAAGTGTAAAGATATACAACTGAATACTAAGTGAGAAACATCCAAGCCATTGTATTCCCCATCGCTGCGTATCCATGTTAGCACTGGACAATAAAGAAAGCTGACAGGAAGAAAATCAAAACGTTTGATTGGCATGTGTCCAGGGGGACGAAGTGGCATGCGCAGCAGATGGAGTGTGTGGGGGGCTGACATGGTGTCACTCCCTCTTCTGGGGTGTCACCCGGTGTGGTCTGCACCTTCCCACCCCTCAGTGATGCTACAAGACCACACACCAGATGGATAGACTCAATCTGGGAAGCCATGGACCTGAATTCACAGGGCCTTTGCAGAGCAGTGGAAGACAAGGGGGGAGATGTTTCATCTTTGGGGTCTCCATGAGTTGAGGTGAACTCCAGGGCAGCTAAAGCTTCACCTCAACACTGTGGAATGCTGCACCTGTGTATTTTCTGCCTGAGGCACAGCAGTCAGGGGCATTTTTAAAGTGAAGGAAAGGGGAGGAAGGCCATCCTTAGGAACAGGGTGACCAGACATCCTTCTTTTCCAGGACATGCCCTACATCTCAGCCTCTATGATTCCATGAGTTGAACACCAATGGTGTCCCCCCAGAGGGCGTGGCCTCCAAGGAAAGTAGGCGTGGTGTGGGTGAAAAGAGGCGGGACCAGGGGCGTGGCTTGGGGAAAATAGCAGGGAGAGAAAGTGAGGAAAAAGAGAAGATGAGTGGGCGGAGCTTAATTGCAGGTGACGCTACGGACGCCCAATGGGGGCGTGGCCGTCCCTTTTGGCGTCCGTAGCGTCACCGGAAGGGGAAGTCGGGGGGCGTGGCCAGAGCCAGGCGAGTGGAAGGGAGAGAGTGAAAGAGCCCTTCGCTCTGGAGCGGTCCAGGCGGCTTTTCCTCCATGCCATGCACCGCTTCCCGTAGCGCCATGCAGAGGCCCGGAGGAGGAGGAGGAGCGGCGGCGGCTGCGGCCTCAACAGCTGCAGCCGAACCTGGAGGAGGAGGCGGAGAGGCCGTCGCAGCGGCCGCGGCCTCGTACCGCGTCCTGAGCCGCCTCTTGGGCTACGGCGGGGCCGAGCCATCCTCGGCCGGGGGCGGCGTCGGGGAGGCTGCTGTCGTTGCCGGGGAGCGCGGCTTGCGGGGCTCGCAGCTCTTAGTCTTCCGCCCGGGAGAGGAGCAGTCCTCCTCGGCCTCCTCTGGGTTGCCACCTCCGACGCAGCCTCCCCAGCCGCCTCCGCCGCCGCCTCCTCCGACGCAGCCCTCGGAGCTGCTCTGCTCCCGCCACGGAGGCCCTCGGTGCTGGAGCGGGGCTGCCGGAGGGCTGCTCTTCCCTCC
Organism: Sceloporus undulatus; assembly: GCF_019175285.1. Taxonomy (NCBI): domain Eukaryota; kingdom Metazoa; phylum Chordata; class Lepidosauria; order Squamata; family Phrynosomatidae; genus Sceloporus; species Sceloporus undulatus. Next base: position 92,337,253 of record NC_056527.1, on the reverse strand, counting down.
CGGGGCCGGCTTGGAGCTGCAGCTGGCCGCCTTGGGGCTCCGCCAAGGGCCCTCCGAGGCGGGGAAGTGCCCCTGCTTGGGCCCTCCGCCGGCCTTGGCCTCCGGGGAGGAGACCAGCGACGCCCTCCTCGTCCTCGAAGCCCTGGGCCCCGATGAGGAGGAGGAGGACGACGAGGAAGAAGGAGAGGCGGCGGTGGAGGCCGCCCAGCCCGCCTCGCCGCCCCCGGCCCCCATCGTCCTCCTCCGCCGCCCCTCCGCCGCCCCTTCGAGGAAAGGCTCCCTCAAGGTGCGCCTCAGCCGCCTCTTCCGCACCAAGAGCTGCAGCGGAGCCTCCTCCGGCAGCCCAGCCGCCCCCAACGGACCCCGGCGCCAGAAGGAGCCCTTGCCCGGAGGGGCCCACCCAGGCAAGGCTGGCACGGCAGGGAGCCTCCCCGACGTCTCTTTCCCTGGAGGCCGGGAGCAAGACTCGGGCAGGTAAGGCAGGGGAGTATGGGGGCCCCTTGGGGAGGAAGGCCAGGGCTTTGAAGAGGGGCTGGATGGCCATCTGTCCATGGGGATGCTTTGATTGAGAGTTCCTGCATGGCAGAATAAAGGGGTTGGACTGGGTGGCCCTTGGAGGCTCTTCCAACTCCATGATTCTAGGGCTGACCAGCTATCCTTAACCAGGATGGGTCCTCCATTTCTGACTTTCTCTCCTGGAGGGATGTCATAGAATCATAGATTCGGAAGAGACCACCAGGGCCATCCAGTCCAACCCCTTTATTCTGCCATGCAGGAACTCAATCAAAGCATCCCCATGGACAGATGGCCATCCAGCCTCTGCTTAAAGACCTCCAAGGAGGGAGACTCCACCACTCTCCCAGGAAGGAGTGTGTTCCACTGTTGAACAGCCCTGACTGTCAGGAAGTTCCTTCTAATGTTGAGGCGGAATCGCTTTACCTGTAGCTCCTGTCCATTGTTTCTGGTCCTGTTCTCTGCAGCAGCAGAAAACAAGCTTGCTCCCTCCTCAATATGACATCCCTTCAAATATTTAAACAGGGCTGTTTTAACCTGTGAATATGGAAAAACCACAAATAACAAAAACACCATGTTTTTACCTGAGGAGACAGCTCTAGGAATCTCTAGGTCCTCCAGTGCAGCTCTGTGACAGACACTGACCATAGACTTATGCTGGAGGAACTACAAAGGCCTAGCAGAGTGTTCTCTAGGAATCTCTAGGTCTTTCAGTGCATCTTTCAGTTAAAGTTGACCATAGAGTTGCTTTGGAGGACCTAGATATTCCTAGAGAGGACATATTAATCAAATCTGTGAACAATCAAATCCGCAAGCACCAGCTATGGGGGATGACTGTAAACAAACTATCTCCTGGTCAAAAGTTTAATGTGCCCTGGAAGCACTGACCTCCTTCTACTCTCTCATCCATCCAGCCTTTAGTATGAGTACAAATAGTTATGCCTGCTGGAATGCTGTTAGTTCTTTGGCATTGTTTTCCTTTCCTTTGTCCTTTACATCCTACATTACATGCCCCTAGGTTTTACGCTCAGCTTATCCAAGGGTCATATCAGAATCCATAATTTTGGCCTCAAAAGCTGCCCTCGACTTATACACGAGGTGGACTTATAGTCGAGTGTATACAGTATGTCCCTTTAGCCAGGGAGGCCAGACACCTTCCTCTTCCAAGACCTGTCCTACATTTCAACTTTCTGTCCAGCATGAATCTACATTTCTTTTGATTGTTTTAGCTTTTCTTTGGTCACGTCCTGCAGTTTTTCTTGAGGGTCCCACATTTTACCGTCCCCTGTCCTCCTTTGCGATTAGGACATCCAGTCACCCTCCCCGCATTTCATTCTTCTCTTCAGGAGGAACGTCAATTTGGAGCAGGACTAAGAAGCATGGGTTTATATTTCTTTGAGTATTTCCACCTTTTGTTTGGCCATGCCATACATTTTTCTAGAGGGTCCTACGATTTACGATGCTTTGTCCTCCTTTATGGTTAGGACACCTGCTTACACTGGGCATGGTGAGCCTCTGGGGTTTCTTTGGGGCTATGTTTGGAAAAGGGGTTTTGGGAGGACAATCTGAACTCTGGTCCTATCCAGAAAGGTACTTTTGATATGGGTCAGTGTAAGCCCTGTACTTTAATAAAAAGAAGGGAACCATTCCCTGCTGAAAGGCAAGAGTCTAAACTGTCCTTTAAGTATTGACCTAAGTGTAAAGGTCTACTTTCTCACTTTCATCATCTTGGCTCCCAGGGAGAGCTCTGGCTTCACTTATTCAAGGACCAATTGGTTTGTCTTTTTGGCTGTCCACGGTATTCTCAGTACTCTTCTCCAGCACACCAGCTCAAATGAGTTTATTTTCTTTCTGTCAGCTTTCTTCACTGTCCAGCTCTCACTTCTGTACTTGATGAGGGCGAACAAGATGGCCTGGACAATTTTAATTTTAGTGCTCAGTTGTATACACTTAGCATTTCCTCAAGTTCTTTCATGGCTGCCCTTATTGGGTTATTTGGTCTAATCTCCAAGCTCTCATATCTAGTATTCTTATAGTGGAGGCCTGAAAGTCTGTGTTTGAAGCCTAGAAGGTGTGCACTGCTTAGGAAGATTTGCCACTAAGAATCTGAAAGTTGGTCATCTGTAATGGAGAACTGGTGAACTTCCAGATGTTGCTGGATTGCAGTTTCCCTCAGCCCTGGCCAACATAGGGCTGGTACAGATGGCCCATAAAGGGGTGGCTTGATATCACCCCTTTGATCACCAGATCGGGGCCGCAGCAACCACATGCCACAGCCCCAATCCAGAATTTTTGAAGCCTAAAAAGAAGTAGCTTTTCCACCATAATGTTGGCTTTTCAGCGCTCATGTGTCTTATAAACACCGTGCCTCCAGAGCATCGCAAGACTGCTGCTATCTTTTCAGGTGGGCAGTGTGACACTGGCTTGGTGGTGGAGAAGGGGGCGTGCATCATTTAAACACCATGCCCCAGTATTGTGCCAATCTGTTTTGCCCCCTACTCACAGGTTTTGAGATCATGGGGATGTGCTGCCCAGCAACCTCTGTAGGGCTGGACACATTCATCATTTCTGTTGTAGGTTCTGGGGCTTATTTACACTCTATAGTTATAGCATTATGACTCCTCTTCAACTATCTCGGTTACATTTTATGGAGTCTTAGCATTTAATTCTGAGCCAGGGAGCTCTAGTGCCTCACCAAACTACCTATACCTACCCCAGGATTCCATAGGGTGCAGCCATGATCGTTAAACTGGGTTGTCATTATGTTGTGTAAAAGGGCTTCTGGTGGAAGACTAAAGGGATCTGATTAGATTCTCTCTTGAGGTACTGAGAAGCCTTTACCACAGACAGGATTATCTGGTGTCAAGGACCTTGGGTGGACAGCACATAGATCAGGAGCAATTGAAAATCTGCAGGTGAACAACATGGGTTTCTGATTCCCGGGTATCTAGCCAAGACAACAGCTATAAAGCATTTACCTCCTTGTGAGTAAAAGAGAACCAGATGTGTTTTTGTATGAAAGACCTGCCAGCAAAGATCACAAATTGTTGGGATGAGCCCATATTTGGAAACACTCTTTTTCTTAATTTTGGCATAGGTCTGTTGGTTGAATCACTATTTCCACTTGACTTGAGTTGGTGGATTTGGAAAAAAGAATACACACTAGGTCCTGAAAGCATGGCGTCTCCCCACACTTGTTGCCCTAAGGATTCCATGCATTATTGAATAGTTGAAAACAGGGAGATTAACAGTGACTAGTGGCTTTACTGTTCTTAATTACTACCGAACAATACAGCAAAGGATGGATTCTCTTTTATTTGCTTGTTTTTTTTTTTTAATTTAATGCGTTTCTTTGCTGCCTCTTCATGACTACAGTCTGGTATGATGGATCCAGTTGTGACTGGAAGGCATTAAAGCTGAAGGGACTTAGTATGGATTTTCCTTTTGGGAGGTGGTTAATGAATTTTATATGGTTCTGATTAAATTTACTTGTCCACTGCATTAAGAGCACATTCTCCAGGACCGAAATGTCAGACCTAGCTGTCAAGTGTTAGGATTTTGTTTTTTGGAGGAAGAAAATAGTTTCTGGGGTATTAAATGGCATGGTCTGGCTGTCTGGAGTAGAATTCAAAAACACTGTCATCTTATTGGTAATAGTTCCTGCTGTAGTTTAGGAGTGTGGAAATGTCTTGGGCTTCAGGTTCCAAAATCTCTGATCATGAGTCATGCTTACAGGTCCTTCTGGGACTTAAAGTCCAAAACATCTGGAGGGCCAAAGGTCGAGAGCTATTACAGTAAGTATTCAGTCATGTGAGACTTGGGACCCTGGAGAGCTCCTGCCATTCCTAATAGAAAGTACTGGGCAAGATGGGTCAATGGAAAGCTGGTTTGGGTGGCTTTATCATTTGTTACATACATTCTTGAAAAGTGAAGGGAAGATACAGTATGCAGAGGCCTTTGCCAGTGTGGTACCCCTGGGTGTTTTGGATTATAACATCTGTCAGCCCTAGCCAGCAGCAACATCAGTAGTAGGGGCTGATAGGAGTTGTAAGCCAAAATGTCTGGAGTCCACCACACTGAGAAAGACTGTAGGAATTGGGCTACTCTGCAGCCCTTTACATGTTTTAGACTTCAGCTCTCATGATTCCTCATATTGGACTGTGTTGGCTGAGGCTAAGCATTGCAGTCCAGCAACATATAGGAGGGCCACCCTACTCCTGGCTATCTGAGAAACATGTCAGCTGGAGATTTTGGTGATTGAATCTGATTTTGTAGTGACTCGTGAGAATGGTCTAAAAAGACATAATAAAACTACCTGCTGTAGCTAAGCAAATGGTGATCTACTCTACCTTGATGGGTACTAACTACCTCTGTGTGTACACTAGGAAATCATGTGCATATAGCTTGGAAGAAAGGTAACATATTAATGTACTAACCAACTACTTGGTTTACAAATATGTTGGAAGGTGAGGGTAGTAACAATATTTATAGATGCTCTCAGGAGCTAACCTTGATGTCTTTTTAGTAGCAGTAGTTATGATTAATAGGAAAAATGATAGGAATTAATATTTCAATTCTTATCACTGAATGAATTAATATGTATCCGTGGCATCTTTGCTCAGTGTTAATTCATAGAGTTGTAAGTCAATTGGTTTCCTGGGCTTGGAACTATGGCTGTTTAGGTGACTTGGTTTTGTTTTGTTCTGTTGTTACATGCTTTCAAGTCAATTCTGACTGACAGCACCCCAGTCCTAGGGTTTCCTTAGCAAGGGCTGCACCCACACTGCAGAAATAATCCCAGTTTGACACCACTTTAACTGCTATGGCTCAATGCTGTAGAATTCTGGGAATCATAGTTTTGTGAGATATTTAGTTTCTCTGTCAGACATCTTTGGTGCCACAACAAACTACAGTTCCCAGAATTCCATAGCATTGAGCCATGGCCATAGAAGTGGTGTCAAACTGGATTATTTTTGCAGTGCGGATGCAGCCAATATTTATCCATAAGGGATTTGCCACTGCCAACTGAGGCTGAGAATATGTGCCCTGCCCATGGTCACCCAGTGGGGTTCTGTGGCTGATCAGGGATTTGAACCCTGGTCTCTGAGTCCTTGTCTTTCACTCAAATCACTATAGTACATTTTAGAATAAATGCCAGTAATGAAACCTCAGGAGTAAGGAGGAGTAACAAATTATGGTGTTACTGGGAAGGAAGTGTCACCATCTTGGGAATCCCAATGGCCACATTTAACCTCTGGGGCTGAGGTTCCCCATCTGTGTATATTCAGACACTGAGATCACCACCCCATGTTGGCTCTCTAGGTTCACTCATAGTCATCCTAATGTTTTAAACTACAGCTCCCATGATTCCTTACCATTGGCTATGCTGGGTAGGGTTGATGGAAACTGAAGGCTAAAAACATCCGGAGGCACACAGATGCCCACCTTGCTTAGTGCAATTTCTATAATTGGATACTCAGGTTTGAAAGGGCCGTGTGTATGAAGTCTTACTTTCTTAGAAAATGGGTGATGGTGGTAATGAATGGGGCAGGGAGAAAGGGCTAGGAAAGAGATGTTTGAAACTGAAAGCCAAGTTGCAGGGGAGATAGTGTTACACATTTAGCCTCAGGACGGATGGACTGGGACCACTCTGTGTGTGAAAGCGAATAAGACAATGAACACAGATTTCCAGCTGAAGCACCATTCGTTTAACATTTATTTAAAATGCTGGCAAATAGAGGAAAATGAAACAAAATAGGTTGTAATTTGCCAGCAGTTTCAAATAGATATTAGGACAACATCCTTAACTAAATAAAAAAAACTAACAGCCACATTCACATGAGCACAATAGCACATATCTTACTTAATGTTTCTCTCAGCTTTGCAAAGCAAGTAAAGTCTACTGATTTGGAGTGAATTTCAGTGCACTGACATGATGGCTTTAGTTCTGCTGGTGCTCCCCAATTTGAGGTTGGTCCAAGGCCACTCTTAATACTATTTTCACTAAAGTGTGTTTTCACCAAAATGGGTATGTTTCTAGTTGTACTGTTCGTTACTTTGTCCTTTGATGGAAAGATTAATTCTGAAGGTGCTGCTATAGAATATTCCACACAGAATTTATATGGCATTTTGTTCTGATAATCTTTAGTGGTCAAATGAAGTTTCTTGAGATAGTTTTCAAAGGAGTAGCTGTGTTAATCTACTCTAACAAAATAGAACATTATGACCTCTTTGAGGTGAACAGATTTATTTTACCATGAGCACTTGCAGATTACAGTCCACTTCCCCAGATATATTTGAGGAAGTGGATTGCAATCCAGGAAATATGACGCTGAAATACATTTGTTCGTCTGAAAAATGCAGTGCAACTCACTTCTATTGAAATAAACTTCTTGGCCTCTTGATGGTTGTAAATTCTATTTTATTCTCTTTTTCCTCAGCATGACATGACTTCAGGCATCTCCAAGCCCTACAAATTGTCAGTCCATTGTAGCCTTGCCAAGTCTGTTAGCTTCTTGTCCTAAAAACATCCTGCCATATTAAGCAGATGACCGTTCTCCATCTCCTTTTCCAAGTTTTTCATTGTATATACCAGTCACAAAAAATGACTTTCATAGGGTTTTCTTAAGCAAGGAATACTCAGAGGTGGTTTTATCTGTTCCTTCCTCTGAAATACAGCCTACAGCACCTGGTATTTGTTGACAGTCTCCCATCCAAGTACTAACCAGGGCTGACCCTGCTTAGTTTGCAAAATAAGATGGGATCTGGTGCCTCTAGGGTCTTTAGGTCCCATAAACTATAGAGAGGATTGTGTTTCACCATGGATGGTTAAGCTGAAAACAGGGAGGCGAGGCTCCAGTAACAAATCCAGGTTGGTGGTGGGGTTAGCTCCATGAAGAGAGAATGAAGCCATGCCTTTGGCAGCTCCTTTTGGTGCCTTGAAAGAGCAGCAAATTGTTCATCATGATAATCAAATTTTTACTGTTAGGAAGAGAAATATTTCAGGTGCCAGAATTAATTGGCAGGCTCTAGGTATTAGCTGTGTGGGACTACTGGTACCATTTGCTGTAGAAAGTAAAATCTCTTGGGCTAGAGCAGATTTTCACTTCTTTATACAGTAATCAGTTTTACTCAGAAATTAAAGTTCACACTATAAGGAAAAGAATATTGGGTTGCCAGTGCTCTTGAAAGATGCCACCGACTGCATCCACACTGCAGAAACAAGCCAATTTCATGCCACTAACTGCCATGGCTCAATGCTATGTAATTCTGGGAACTATTTTTATGAGACATCTAGCCTTTTCTGTCAGAGGGCTCTGGAGCTACAACAAACTAGAATTCCATGGTACTGAGCCATGGCAGTTAAAATGGTGTCGAACTGGATTATTTCTGCAGTTTGGGTGCAGCCAATGTTTTACCTTGGAAATGAGCAATTCCTTATATTTTTCTAGTGCTGAGATTAATAACCACTTTTGGGAAGACTGGGAATTTAATTGTATTTTAGTTCCTAAAATGAGGAATTGGAAGCGTAATTAAGACGCAAAACTTGGATAGCTGAGGCAAGCTTTTTTCTGAATTAAATCAGTAGCACACTTCAATCTTGCAGCCAAAGCAGTTATTTTTAGAGTATGTGTGACATGTCTAAGAGTAAGAATTACACTTGTTCACTCTGCATTGGGCACATGTGAAGGAGTTGGATTAATTGGTACTTAGTTATATCCTGGCTTTTCCATCATTTTTGAAGTCACTTACAAACTAGTATAAACAGCCCTTTGTCAAAATTGTGGTTCTCCTTGTGGTAGGTGTAAGGCAGAGACTCGTGGGATGTGGGAGTGAAGAACTGAGACTTTTTTGGGATTAACAGGCACCCAGAATTGTCTTATTTACAGGCTCATATGTCTGTCTTTTATAGAAAACCAAGATTGATGCGAACGCAAAGTGCCTTTTCTCCCGTTGCTTTTGGTCCCCTCTTCACAGGTGAGTGGCAAACCTTATCTCTCCAGTAAAAGAAGCAGTGCATGCATAATGTGCCACTGCAAGAGTCTTTAAATAAAACACAGTAAAACTATTGTCTGGAACTTGTTCTCTTTTCTTTCTTCATTTTTTAAAACAAGCATTTTGATATTTTGTGTGTGCATGTATAGAAATATCTCTCTGAATATGTTTTTGTGAGAGAGATTATCCATAGATTCCTTTAGCATAGTAATTTCCAACATTTGCTCTGCCACAAATTTGGGCCTTCAATTCCCAGAAGCAGTATGAATGGCTATTCTAACTTATTTGGTTAGATTTCTTTCCCTTAATTCACAATTTCCTTTTGCCTGCCTTTTTTAATGACAGCAGTTAAAACAAGCATAGTTAGAAATTAATAGCATGCATGCAAAAATTAAAAAGCAATTAAACTGCCATGCAATTTGTTAAAACAAATTTAAACAGCAACAACAAAAAGCCGAGCACATTATACAGGGCCTGTTTCCTCTAAAAATAAATAAATCAAAGGCCTACCAGAATAAAAAGGGTTTTACCTGCTTGTGGAAAGATAGTAAAGACAGTGCTACTAAGAAGATTTGTAACTGGGATATGTGAGAGCTCTTCCAGCATCTATTCTGTAACCATCCAATTCACCTGGAGGGTTGATATACAGTATATTTTCTCAGTAACTTGGTCAAGAAGGCAAAGGCATGGATCAGATGAGATTACATGGAATTTACCCAAACAAGAACATACCACTTTTAAGCAAAAAGATGGCTTTTTAATAAACAAGTCAGCATCCAGCACAGTTGATATTAAGATCAGTGTCATATGGCCTAAAAATATACCCAGGAAAGCCATCTGGCTGTTGGCATTTTGTATCAGTGGCAGTTCCTGAACACACTTCACGGGAAGCCCCACATAATGCATATGCCTCACTGTGACCAGAATAGGCCAACCACATAAGATGATCTCAAGCCTGAACTTCTTGCATTCAGAATACCTTCAGGGTGCTGGATGGAGGAGCTTGACAAATTTTTCTGTGCTACTGATTCTGATAATCTTCATTTTTTTTCTCCTTTTCAGGTGAGACAGTGTCACTGGTGGATGTGGATATCTCTCAGCGCGGTCTAACGTCTCCACACCCCCCAACACCGCCGCCTCCCCCACGACGAAGCCTCAGTCTTTTGGGTACAACTTGCTTTCTCATCTGTCTTTGGCCAGACCTCTCATTTTCTTCTAAAACGTCCCCCAAAGAATTATCACTGACTATCTCTTCCATCTACCACTCTGTCATTTTTTATTTTTGAGAGATAGGACTCTCTTTGATTTCTCCATGTTTTTGATTTAACATGGCTTGGGCAATGTGTGCCTCCTAGGAAGCACACAGTTCCCCCCAAAATCGTATCAATCCTGTGTTGTTCCCCAAATAGTGAACCTCTGTGGTTTGTGAGTGTCATTAAATGTTAATTCATACCTGATGGACTTCTTTAAGATGAGAAAAATCAGGCTACAGTAAGCTTTATAGCTATGGGAATGGGGGAATAACAGTGAAATAGCATGTAAATGGGAAATCCCCTCCCTACATGTATTTAGGGGCCTGATTGGCTGCTTGTAAAGTGGATCTTTTTAAGGTTTGAAGGCAAACTCACGAGGAACTACACCCAGTAGCTTGTGAACCAGCACTGGTCCATGGATCACTACTTTGAGTAACACTGCTCTAGAGGATGTGTAGAAAACATGTTAAACTAGGAAGATAGTCCAATTAAGATTTATCAGCTTCAGGTCCAGGGACCAATTCTCCCGAACCTACTACATGCTGCACCCTGCAATACACACACCATTGTACTGCTTTTTCCAGTTTGCTTCTCAAATTCAGTAGTATGGGTTGATGGGGAAGTCTCATGCCCTCCTAAGGACTCAGGGGGCCTGGTTGAGGACATGTGTAGCACATGCTGCTACACATGTGGAACTAACAGTGTTGTGTGTGTCTTTATGTTATCAAGAAGTTGGAGAAGAATAGAGAGGCAAAGTGATGGCATCTATCCCTACATGTAGATCAAACCCAGAAGTTCTTTCTTTGGGGAGTATTGTTTGTTGGGTCTTTATGGTGTGTCATCTACTAAGCTAGATGCAAACAACCACTTGTGTGTCTTGGTTTAGCAGGCGATTAACAGTTTGCTCTCAGGGCGATGAAAATGGGAGGTTGAATGAGCTCCCTGTTGCCTACCATGTATGTCTGGTGGGATGCATTTGGCTCAGCAGGCTACGTATTGTAGGCACCTGTTGTATTTTAAATATAGCCACATTTAAAAAAAAAATCCCTTCAGCTCTGCATAGTTTTTCTCTCTCACTCAAATAGATTGATCATATCGAGATCCATGCTTTCCAGGGACATGGGCTCTGGTACTCTGAAAGAGAATAGATTGCGATATGAACACCTGCCTCCATTTTCAGCAACATCAGTATAAATGTGTGTGCTTGTTTATAATGTATCTCCATAGCTTTGTGCCTACTGTATCTGAAATGATTACTCATATTAAAGCATGACAATTACTCCCAAGAGTCCAAAGAGACTGTTACTTTGTTCACATTTTTTGAAAAAACTTTTCTTAAAGTGTTTAATCATAATACTGATAGTATCAAATGCTTTGTAGTCTGCATATTTAAGAAATAAGTGTGAATAAGTTTTCAACAGGAATATATGTACACACATTTTTACTAATGTTGCAGAAGGCCAAGATGGCTGTTAAGAACTCAAAACAAAATCTAGCAAAGGCATGCCTTTTTGCCTGGTTGCATTTCATACCTCTTGGACCTTTCAATTTTTTTTTGTTCTTCTTCTAGACGATATCAGTGGGACACTGCCTACATCTGTCTTAGTGGGTCCGATGGGGTCTTCGTCCCTCCAGTCTTTTCCTCTGCCTCCGCCACCTCCACCACATGCCCCTGGTCAGTTTAGCTTTGATCCTTAAGCTTTCCAAAATTTCTTTTGTAAATATTTCCAAATAGCTGAGCTTCTCAATTTGATTATTGGATTTTTGGGCACAAGGCGGTGTGCAATAAATGGAACAGATAGAAAACGACTCCACAGATATTTGTGATAGTCTATGCACACACCATTTTTTTAATCCTCTGTCTCCTGTTTGTGCTCATTTTCCTGTAGGGAACCTGTATAGACTAGAAGACATGCACAGGATTCCACTGCGTCTCTTTCCATCTTACCTCTCTCAAGGCTTTTTGTAACTTGTCTGTCTTCTCTCGTACGAAGCAGTGATTTCTGTAAATGTCTCTGGGGTGCTTTTATGCAACTCGTAAATATTGAGCTAGGAGCAAAATTTGTGAGGTTTTCTTCAACTGTAAATGTTTGGATGGATTGTTTGTACTCTAAAGAGTTCACCATTTTCTTACTAATGCGGAACTATTCTTGGAAGTAATCTTACTGTAAGAGATTAATCGTTACTCAAAACATTAACAGCACTGACTTTATAACAAACTAATTGTATTTAACATCATTACTCAAAGTTGCAACAAATTATGGGCGGCTAAGTATGAATAAATTAATTCCCATGTGTCTATAAAGCCTGTACTTAAATGAATATAAGTATAGCGGTATTGTATATGTTATGGCCTAAAGGAATCAGATATTGTCTGAATTTGGAAGCTAATCAATTTTGCATTTAAAATCCCTATGAAATTTGTGGGGTTGTGTGCGCACGCACACACACATTGTACAGTGGGCCCTTGTTAACCACTGGGGTTTGGTTCCAGAATCCCACTGTGGATACCAAAATCCGTGGATGCTCAAAACCCATTAAATACAATGGTGCAGTAAAATGGTGTTCCTTATATAAAATGGCAAAATCAAGGTTTGCTTTTTGAAATATATATAGTTTTGGAATGTTTTCAAGCTATGAGTGGTTGAATCCATGGATAAAGCATCAGCAGACATTTGTATCCACGGGGGATCTGTTCTGGACCACCACCACCCCCCCCCCCCCCCCGATACCAAAATCCACGCATGCATATATCTGTTTTTTTATCAATGGTGGTCATGTATCTGCTAATATAGCCATATGATATACTGCCATTAAGAAAAAACAAGGGCTTGCTGTCCGTAGATGGTTAAATCCACGGATGGCAAGTCTGCCGATATGGAGGACAGACTGTATCTTGAATTCAGAGTTTGTTCTCAAAGTAGTTGATATATGGCTTTGCTGCTCTTTGTGGCCAACCCAAGAGCTGCAGAATTGAGACCCCCCTCCCTTTCCTGTAATTTTAACTGTTTTGTTCCAGGTTTAGTTTGGATTATTCTTTCTGAATTAACAGGAACTTACATTTATGTAGTGACTTCCCATCTCTAGAAACCATATCAATAGAAACAAAAAGAAATAAGAATCGTTTGAATGAGTATGCCATGTGGGCTTTAACAGAGGTATATGTTTATTTACCTATTACTATACACAGGGAATACTGGTGGGATAGTGTATCCAGTTAGAAGAAATTCTAGAATTGATCCATGTGGGTAGACAGCAATTTTCCTTTCTGAAATCTGCCAATATTTGGGTGTGATCATCTTCTTGATATGGCTTCAACAGCTGCAGTTTAAGATGACATATAATATATTTTCCTGCCCCATCTTTTAAAATCAGCTGTCAATCAGTGGCTTGATTTGTAGTCACTCTGCTTTAATGAATTCATCACCAGAATCAGAATATAAATTGTGTAGAAGCACTGTGTCTATAGCTTTTCTCTCCAAGTTGAGTCTAAGTCATTTTGCTACTTGAGGCAGAGTAGCAGACAGCACCCCTCCAAAAGCAAGGTGCATAGTACCTAAAGACAGAGGAACTGTTTTGGAACAGGACACAAAACATAGCTAAATAAAAATTAAAATAATAAAGTATTTATTTATATCCCGCCTCTCCCTTTGTGAGGATCAAGGTGGGTAACAACATACCAAATGCGAATACATAGATAATAACGAAAATGTTCCCTAGTCTCCCCTCACCCTCTAACCCTCCCATCGTCACATATAAAAATTAAAATAACAACCATAAATCCACATTAATAACTATCGCTCTTCATCCTATGCAGTTAAGATATAATAATAATAAATTAAATAGCCTTCAACTTGATGCACTTTCAAAGCACTAAAATCTACTGCTTGCAATAGAGCTGCCTAATTCTGCCTAATGGTAGAGCCAGTACTGGTTCCATCTTTTGGACAAATGAAAAACTGTGTGTCTAATACTTCACTTTTGTCTACTTGCTACTACTAGGAGTACCCAGAATCTGGCTTCTCCTTCCTTTCTCCCATATATTCCAATTGCCACTTTCCTTTCCCCATCCATCATAGAATTGGGAGCAACCACAGCTTCCCTTCCCTTCCCTGTCTAGTTGAACACCACCTCCTCACTATCCTTGTGAGATATGTTGATGAATGCTCTCCCACCACACTGTTGAGATGAGATACATTAGGCTGTGGACTGGGGCTAAGTCTTTGGTGACACTTGCCTTTCCACAGGGCTTCCAGATGTTTTGGCTTAGGAAGCTTACCCAACATAGTTGATAGTAAGGGATTGTGGGAGTTGTAGGTCAAAACATTGGGGTTCTCTATTTCTCCCTTTGGACATTGGACATATTGTCTTTTAGCCAGCAGGTGAAAAAAAAATTGCACTCTTATACAGTTGGCCCTCCTTATAGGTGGGCTTGTCTTCCGCGACTTTGAGCTCATGCGGAAGGCAAGCCCGGGCAGAAATAATGGGGCGCGTACTCATGCCGTGCATCCCATGCGCCACTGTGAGCATGCACCCCATTATTTCCTATGGGGCTTGAGCATACGACACTCTTTTCCCCATATGCACGTGGGAGGGGGGATCTGGAACGGATCCTCTGCGTATGGGGAGGGCAGACTGTATGACTGTTTTTTGTGAATTTCCCAATATTAGATGCAGATATAATTTTAATGTTGCTGTTAAAATCAAAATCATTTTGATATTATTGTATTAATATTAATTGCATTTTAGACTTTGAGCTGCAAAAATCTTTGGGTTTTGTACAGAACTGTTTTTTAATAGAAAAGGATAATACAGTTAATATAGATAGTTCTGAACATTTGTATAATGCATTTCCATTGTTCAAAGAATGTGATGGTCTTAGTCACTGTGCCACTAGTTATCTTTCTTTCCTCTAAAAGTCTCACGTCTGAGGATCTGGGAAAAAACATGGGGGGATGCCAACATAGAATGGGTATAATAATTAAGTTGTAATATTAGGAAGAAGCAACAAAATTTTAGATATAGTATCTGTGTATAGAATATGAAACTGTATTCTTTTGTACAGTTTCTATTCAGGAGATGCTTATAGACCAGAATTGGACAGAAAGTAAATGAGGATCAATTGTTAGAACTGTGGGTGATTTGCAACACTAGCAAGAGTTTCTGAATTATGGAAGTTCAGTTAACCAACAGAAGTCTAATTTTCCTCCTAAATAAGGGAGAATCTGAGGATAATATGTCAGTTCTGTACTGAAAACATATATCTGGGGTAAGCATGTGCTCAGAGGCACCTTATTCCACAGTTTTACATATACCTTTCTGAGCCATTTTCTTGTGGGACCCTTTCACACCCCACAGTTACAGCAATGTGATTTCATTTTAATTACCATGGCTGCATCCTACAGCACCATAAGAGGTTTTGTAAGGCACTAGAACTCTCTGGCTGAGAATTTTAAATACACCCCCCCCCCAAAGTGCAGATTTCATGATTCCATAGGATAGAACTATGCAATTAAAGTACAGTAGAATCATAGTGCTTATAATTGTGTAGTGTGGGAAGGATCTGGGTTTGCTTGGTTAGACCTCAAAAGTTCCAGTAGAATACAAAATACATCCTCCAAGCCTAAAGACTATAGAGCCTATACTTCTAATACTGTAGAGTCTATACTTCTAATAATTTGTGTCTACCATGGAATGGAAGGATGGTTTGACTTCTTTCTCTGTACCAAAGAAAGAAAAACAGAAAGAAGTGTCCTTTCTAGCAACTGCTACCAAACTCCATAATTTCTGTTCCTTGATGAGACATTTAGATGACTGCCTTTTCTCTCCCCTTGCAGACGCGTTCCCCAGAATCATCCCAATCAGAGCACCCGAAGCAGTACACAGCCAACCTGCACAGCACCTTCAGTGCCCCCTCTATCGGCCAGACTCAAGCAGTTTTGCAGCAAGTTTGCGGGAGCTAGAAAAAGTAAGTGCTTGTGTTTTGATGTTTAGTAGAGGTACTTGTGGTTCCCTTCTGGGGATGCTTTATGGACATTATGTAATCTGAAAAAGGTGAAGAAGATGAAATCAATCTATTGTACTGACAGCACCACATTGCTTGGAATGTTTATATATGCCTGGTTCTTCTGTAGTCTGGATTAATACCTTATTTCATAAATAGATAATTCCTAATGCGTTTGTGAAAAAGGAGATAGAAATTTTTTTTACAGAGTACCTTCTCAACAAATCTTGAGTAGTTAGAAAAACCTGCTCAGAAAATAGAGGGCTTTCTTCTGGAAAAGTTAAATAAATGAAATTGAACATATGTTTATAAATTGTTTCAGTGGTGTCTGTGCCATCTACAGTGAAACTGACCAAAACATGGTGGTGTGAGTGAACAACTGCTTGAGTCCTCTTACTCAGTGCCCAAAATTGGAAATTTGCTTACACTTCCATGTGAGATTGGAATGAGTTATACAAAGCCAGAATCTTTGATGTTGAATTATTTAAAAGTTACCTTTGCCCAATGTAGATTTTACCAATTCTGTTTTCTCTGTGTCCAATCAGATAGTAAGTTTTGGAAGCAGAATGTAAAACCATGTGCCTAAAAAATTTCTGTTAAATTCAGTTGATTGGAATATTCTCATTGATTCTGTTAGCAAATTGTATCCTATTGTGATTCATTCCAATGTTGTTTTTGCTTAACAGATTCTAGTTAAAATCTTTTTATTGAGGTCTAACTTGAATCCCTTTCGTTATTGTTTAAAACAGTGTGGTTGGTACTGGGGACCAATGAACTGGGAAGATGCTGAAATGAAGTTAAAAGGGAAACCTGATGGCTCTTTTTTGGTTCGTGATAGTTCTGATCCCCGGTACATTCTGAGCCTCAGCTTTCGATCACAGGGTATTACACATCACACCCGAATGGAACACTACAGAGGTGAGCATGGGCGCAAGACATGCACACAGACCTAGGAAGTTCCCTGTTTGCCTCACTGAGGGTTGAACTGAAGTGAGAGGGAAGAATCTTGAATGTCAGTCTCCCAAGGCTGGGCCAGCCCTACTGTTAGGCAGAGTGAGTTGGACTCTTCAGGTAGCATATCTGACAAGTGATTGAAAAGGCAGCAAATAATTACTTATCTTGCTGCCATCTTACTTCTACTGCCAGGGATGGGGAAAGGGGCTTGTAGGATTTTCTGCCATATGTTAGAATATATGATTTGTCTGTGTTTGGGTAATATTCATTTTGGGTGAATGTGAGGCACCATGTGCTGCTCTGCTTCAGATAACAAAATGGAGTGTGCTAGGTGGGACCCAGAGTCAGTATTCTACCCACCAGTCTGTGTTAATTGCCTTTATTTTGATAGGTGCATATGTAATCAGCATGTGCAAAAACTTCTCTACTCACTTCCCCTCTCTGGTTTCTTGGCTCAGGAACCTTCAGTCTTTGGTGCCACCCCAAGTTTGAGGACCGCTGCCAGTCTGTGGTGGAGTTCATCAAGCGTGCCATCATGCACTCCAAAAACGGGAAGTTCCTGTACTTCTTACGATCCAGAGTTCCAGGTGTGTGGTAGTATTGCGATAATGTTGTGTGGGTGTGGCATTAATTAGACAAGCATGCAAAACGGTATCTAGTTATTTTGGGGCTCTGCTGCTCTGTGTCAGTTCAGGAGCATCTAGAAGGCTGCAAGTTCCCCACCCCTCTGACGGACAGAAGTCTTTTCCCTGACCTACTTCCTCAAAGCAAATCAACAATAATGAACTTCATGGCCTAGATCCTACATTGCTCAGCATAATATAAATATCTGCCATGAAGCAGCTCCCTGTATCAATTACCACCATAGTGCAATGTATGTGGATAAATGGTTAAGATGTGTGGCTGGTAACCTGTTGTGCACACAAGGTGTGTGTAGAAGCAATGTGCATTCACTTGCTTTGTACTTTAATATGCTATCCCACATGCAGTGGTCCCAAATGCATTGCTCCATTTACACCACCATCAGTTGGATGTGATCAACTCACATTGTCCAACAAAATCACGCTCTATGTATAGCACAGCTTATGCCTGTGTATGTCACCAACAGGATGCCATCCTGTACGTTTCCCCCAAGGGAAACAAGTAAACTTCATTCTGCTCTCCTCCGCCCAAAACTCTTTTATCAATACTTGCTTCCATATCTCACCCTACCCATTAGGCATAATGATCCCCTTTGAAAAAAATGTGCTTCAAAGACTTTACTCCAGAAAGGTAGGGGTGAGGGACTTTTTGGCAGAGTGATGAGGGAGCTGGTTTCTCTTTCATCAGGTGCATCATTGGGTGCATGTAAGAAAATCCTTGGCTGCACTCCAAAATAGCCAGAATATCGAGTGTTTCACTGTGAAGCAGGTACAGAGCCAGAGAGTTCTTCACACAGTACACTCCTAACCTGGGAATACATGAGGTTACTTCTGCATCAGAGGCTAATACAGGTTGGCCAAGACAGCAGGTTTCCAAATACAGAAATGTCCAGTGCAGGGAGTCAGCTACAGTGGTTTCTTGCACTCACTTTGCCCTAGGCTCCTGATAATTATATATCTTAATGGCTGCTGTTTCTGTCTCTCCCTCTAAGCTGCCTCCACTACTTATATTCTTTTTAAATCTTTTTTTGCAGGTCTCCCTCCAACCCCCGTCCAGCTCCTCTATCCAGTCTCTAGGTTCAGCAATGTAAAATCGCTACAGCATCTCTGCCGCTTCCGGATAAGGCAGCTGGTCCGCATCGATCACATTCCAGAGCTGCCACTCCCCAAGTAAGTTCTGCCATGCCCTTTTTTTAAAGGAACACTGTGGAAATCATGCAACCCTTCAGATGTTGTTAGACTGCAGCTCCCACCGTTCCTCACCATTGGCTCTGCTGGCTAGGGCTGTTGGGAGTTGCAGTCTAACAACATCTGGAGGGCTGCATGATTCCCAGCTTGGACTAAAGGAATCTCTCTGCTGCTGTTTCATTATTCCTGATAGTGGAAATGACATTACTTGTCTATCCCATCTTCTTTCTATGGAGCTTGAAATAGCACAAATGGTCTTACTCCCCATTTTTATCATCACAGTCCTGTGAGGTAGCTTAGA
The DNA here is from genome assembly GCF_019175285.1 of Sceloporus undulatus. NCBI lineage: Eukaryota > Metazoa > Chordata > Lepidosauria > Squamata > Phrynosomatidae > Sceloporus > Sceloporus undulatus. The sequence continues at coordinate 92,318,404 of NC_056527.1, read as the reverse complement.
CTACTAATGACCTTCATATCCAAGTGAGGGATTTGAACCAATGTCAGTCTTTCCAGTGCTCTAACCACCTTGACCATCAGATGCGTTTCAGTTGGGAATATGGGCCAGAAACAATGGAGTGTTTTTATATACTTGGGAAACTTCCTAGTTATGCAGAAGCTTGTTAAGATATTGCAAAATTACAAGTACTGTATATACTTGACTATAAGTCAATCTCATGTATAAGTTGAAGTCAGGTTTTGGGGCCAAAGTTATGGATTTCCTGTACATGTTGAGAGTAAAACTTAGGGGCATGTAACAAAGGATGCAAATTTTGCCATGAAAAGGAAAGGAAAATAATGCTAAAGCACACTGCTATTTTCCTTCTCAGACATTCAAAAAGGCATTGCAGTGGTTTAACATAGAGTGGATTAGTGCTTCTTTTAGTTTCTTCCAGGATGGACTAAGCTCTTCCCTTTTGCCACTGGTCTCAGAGGTGATGGTTCCTTTTTTTTTTTTTTGATAAGAGTTAAGGTACAGCAATTAGAGTACTTACATTGACCCATGGATAAATTGACCCAGGCGTTGGGGGGTCAATTTTTGGACTAAAATTTCTAGACTCATACATAAGTATATACCCGTGATGGCGAAGGCATTGCACGCGTGCCATGGGTGGCACGTGGCACCATTTCGCCAGGCACAGGGCGAGGGAGAAGGCAGAATGGGTGCGTGCCCGTTCTGCCTCCTCCCTGCCATTTCCGGGCCTCCCGCTGTCTCTCTCAGCGCTGCCTTGGGCCTGGGAGGGCGAACGGGAGAAGGAAAAGCTGAGGAGGAGGAGGAGGCTGGGCGTACGTCTGTCTCCTCCTCCCAGCCGTCTTTCCATTCCTCCGCGCGAAAGGGCTCTATGGAGCCCTTTTGCACGGAGGAAAGGGAAACCGAGGAGGAAGCTGGGACACGTGCCCAGCCTCCTCCTCCTCGGCTTCTCCTTCCCCCGTTCGCCCTCCCAGGCCCAAGGCAGCGCTGCCTTTGGTTTGGGAAGGCGAGGAAGGAAGGAGAAACGGCCTGTGCCAGCTTCTCCTTCTTTCCTCGCCCTCCCAGGCTGAAGGCAGCGCTGCCTTCGGTTTGGGAGGGCGAGGAAGGAAGGAGAAACGGCCCATGGAAAGGGTGCGGGGAGAAGCTGGCTTCCTCGTCCTCCCACCCACGGGGCTTCACCAGGCCGGAGGTGTTCTTCGGAGGACACCTCCGGCCTGGGGCAGCCCCGGGGACAGGAGCAGGGCCTGCGGACCCTTTGCTCCTGCCCCCCACAGGCCCTTACTGGTCCCCAGCTGTCTCTGAGAGACAGCTGGAGGCCAAGGGAAGGGCAGGAAGAGCAGGTGTGAGCCTGTCACTCCTCCCCCAATTTCCCCCCGACTTCCAGCTGTCTCTCAGAGACAGCTGGAGGCCAGGAAAGGGTGTGGGGAAAGCCCCGCCCCTGGAGGGTGGAAGCCCTGCCCTCGGAGGGTGGAAGCCCTGCCTCTGGCACGGGCCCCACCCCCGGAGGGCAGAATCTCCACCCTTGGCACAGCGACCTAAAAAGGTTCGCCATCACTGGTATATACAGTACCTATGGTAGTGGGAAAGTACAGTGTCATGGTGGCTTCAGATTCACCAGACAGTGGTTTCTATGTGTATTAAAAAAGTTACGTTTCTAGAAATGACATTTCAATTTTTTAATAGGCTACAGTCCCTACTCCTGCTAGGCTACATAACATACTTCTAGCAACTTTTCCTCTTCCTCCCCCTTTTTTTCCTTTTTTGCATTTTGGGCAGTCTATGAAGCCACCAGAGATTTCCAGGGTCAGAAAATTGGCCCATAAGTCTTCCATAGTTGCCCAGCTGTGGCTTATGGAATCTAGATGGCAGTTGTGGGATGGCAGGGAGGCACAGAAGTTAAAAACAGGTCTTTATCTCTAAAACAGAAGTGATTAAACTTAGGCTCTCCAGGTGTTTTGGCTTACAACTCATATCAGGCCCTCACAGCATGGTAGTCTAAAATTAGATGATAGCTAATTTGATAGTTTTTTAAAAAAACTTTGGAATTATCAGTCATTTAATTATGGCTTGTTTTAACCTTGCTATAAGCTTCCATGTGTCCCTTTGTTGGGAGAGATGCAGAATATAGGTTCTGACTTCTAGTATCCTAGAGTTGGGGCTGCATGGTATGAAATTAAATTCTACTCCCTGTGCCATTTTCAGGAGGGAAAGAAAATAACAAGATACATTTTTACTTTTCCGCTATTCAGCACTATTCACTATGCACCTATCTTGCTTGGTTTGGTTTACACAAACAGTGTTACTCAGTGACTGAAGACAGTCAAGGATGAAGTTGCCTGTGTAGATCAGGCAGATCAGATCAGATATCAAAATGTTTGTATCACTCCCCAAATATGATTCTTTCCAATAGACATTAAAAGTACAAAGCATCAGGTTTAAAATAATCAAGTACATGTAGCCACCACACTTGGCATAGCTGCATTGCAGACAAAATGCTCCACATCAAATGGCACGGGGAAAAGAATCTTTTCCCAAGCACTGATGCATGTACAGTTTGCAGTTCTGAGTAATGGGATAGTGCCTGAAGCAAACTGCTTGCTTGAGGGAAAACATCTGGTGGTTTCTACAGATGAGTAAATGGCATGCATTTTGTTGTGCTGCAAACTGTCTGGAAAGGCCTGAGGCTAGAACAATTTCATGCGAGCTCCTCCTTCCCTGTGCCTGCACTCCAGGACATTTCAAACTGCTGTTGTGTCAGCAGAAGGTTTACAACCACATTATGTCAAAAGGTATAGGTTATGTTGAATGTTTACAGTGCATCACTGTGAGGAATGGAGAAAGTGAATTTACCTGGTGCATGGGGGAATAAATGGCTTAGTGCTTGGGCCTAGTAGGAGCTGTGAAATAAAGGTGAGGAACCTTTTTCAAATAGGTCCAAATTGAATTTCAGAGGCCACAATCCAGTGGTGAGTGAGGCAAAAGATACAAGGATAGGATCAACATATGTTCACTTAAAGTTCTTACTTGCAGCAGCTAAGAAAGATATTTACGGTATTATTATTTTATTTATATCCCAACTTTCTCTGAATAATGAGGCTGGAGGGAGGCAGTTTATAATGGCAGGAGTTGTCATGTGCCTTCAAGTTAACTCTGATTTATGACGACCCTACCATAGAGTAGGGTCACCTGGGAATTCTGAAAAGGACATTGAGACTCTAGGCAGGCTGAACTTGAACTGTAGGGCCCTGAGATTCCCCATCTGCACTGGAAACAGTTATCTGGAAGAGGAGGAGAGGCGACTTTGTTGAAAGCAACAAACTAGGTAAAGAGTCAGGAAGTGTGATGTTGGAGGGAAGGGGTGATGGGGCCCAGAGGACGTAGTTATTGTGTGCTTTCAAATTGTTTGCCATTTATGGTGACCTGAGGTGAACCTATCATGGTTTGTTTTGGTTTTTTTTGCAAATTTCATCAGAGAGCATATGCCACTGCCATCCTCTGAGGCTGAGAGAGTGTAACTTATCCAAGGTCACCCAGTGGGTTTCATGGCTAAGTAGGGATTCAGACCCTGGTCCAGAGTCGTAGTCCAACACCCAAACCACTAGGCCATGTTGACTCTCTCCAGGAGGACTGCCCCATGCTATGTGGCTATTTCACTTTTCAGACTTTGGACCTGAGAATCATCTAAAAATTCAGTCTGCAATGGAGCCAGTTTTCTAGATTTCTTTTCACATATGTCTATTTTTCGATTGTTGTCCTCCTCCTTTATTTAAAAAGATGGTAATGGTACAATCCATTCCATGAGTGCAAACGGCCTCTTGAAATTGTGCATTTGCTGTAACAACTCTTACTGGCCTAAATAGAAGAAATAAAGAGAGAACTTAAAACCTTGTTGTTTGTTTTGAAATTGACTTCCATTCTATTCCATTGTGCCTCTAAAGTCTTTTTGGATGTTACCCTTTCGTTTTCTATTTATCCAGGCCTCTGATCTCGTACATCCGCAAGTTTTACTACTATGACCCCCAGGAGGAGGTGTATCTCTCACTGAAAGAGGCTCAGCTTGTCTCCAAACAGAAGCAAGAGGCAGACAGTTCAACGTAATGAGAGGCCCCACCCATACCTTGCTGTTGTCACCAATGGTAACATACATTTTATTGTATACAGAGACTAGAGGCTTGACTTAAAAATGAAAGTGGGATTCTGGTCCTACCCCTCAAGCCCAGCAATGAGCAGCTTCAGAAGTTCCTCATTTCTGGCATTAGGAGATGCTTCTTCAGTTTCTAGAATGGCTTTTCACCTTTGCTATGGCTGTTCACCTTGGCCCTACCATTAGAGATAGTGAGGACAGCTGATTTTTTTACTTCTCCCACTGGGCAGCGAGAGCAGAGGTCTGAAGCCTAATATCTTGACCATTGGAAGGTTTTCTCAGAGTCCAGAATGAATGTTGTCATACTGGCTTACTTAGGAATTACACTGTATATACTCAGACTGGTTGTGGATGTGGTGGGGAAGGGATTCTGGAGAGTTGTAGTCCCAAATGGTTCTTTTCCACCCACTGCCTATGTGTTTTATAAGTTTCATGTAGGCTACAAATCTGCGTTTTGCAATTTAAAGTAGAAAGCCTGAGAAATGTCTGTACTCAGAAGCAAACTTTGTATTTGAACTCCAGAGAAATACACACAACCCTGTGCTCCAGTCCCTCTTAGATTTGCAAAAAGTAGTTTAGTGGTATAAACTTGCCTTGTTTTTATCTCCTCTTCCCATTAGGAATTTGGTCACCAGTATCGTGTAGCTATAGAGGCAGCATTGAAGTGGACTCCTGGCATTTGCTTGCTTCCTGGCTGTCTCTGAGTCTCAGGAGAGGATCCAGGACACTCGAGAAGAAGCACAGCTGTGCACTGAAAAATGGGAGCCATGATTCCCCCCCCCCCTAAAAAAAGTTTCCATAAAGATGTTGGAATCTTCTGAAGCTGGACTACAAGCTCCTGGAAGAATGGAGAATGTTATTTTTCTTGTTAAATTTCTATTTTTGGTGCTTTCCCTCCACCCTCTCCCCCTTTTTTGTGGCATGGAAAATAGCAAGCCAATTTCACCTTTTGTTTACCTGTTGGTATTTGGGGGAGGGAAAGCTTGGGAAGGGTGAGTATGTGCAGCAGATTCCTGAGATTTAAATAAGCAAAACTAGGTTTTTAGTCCAGTGATTCTGTTGGGAAAGGCTGCTTTTGCAGGGCAAGTCTGAGCCATATACAACATGTGGAGTTGGGAGGAGGGAGGCAGGCAGTGAGAACAGTCAGCTGTGCTACAGCTCAAGGAAAGTTGTGGGGAGCAGAAGGGTAAGGCAGTGGGAATTCAGCCAGATGTAAAAAAATGTTGTTGCCTTTGTTCAAATGTCTATAGAACACATTTAACATTACGGACCCGTTCTGCTGCAGATGATGTTAGCCAGTTGAATAATAGATAGCCATTTTCCCCCCCCCCCCCCCCCCAGTCTCCTGAACACTGGGATGCCATGCAAGAGATGGTGGTTATAAATGTATTGATAAACCCATCAAGCAGAGGTAAAATGCACAGTGGGCACCTGAAGCTGATCTTGGTGTTGTAAATCAGCTTTCACTGTGTTGCTCCCAAGAAGTGGAAGTCAGGATGCGCTATTGGACAAGCAGAGTGGAGGCTTGACCAGTGGAAGGAAATAGCTCTTGAACTCTCTTAATGAGAGGAAGCAGATTTCTGAAGCACCTTAGCCCCATCCCAATGTGAGAGTGGAAATGAAAGTACAAAAGTTGGGAGCAGTCATTCATGCAAAAGAAAACAAAGCATTTTTAAAGGAGAGCACCTGTAACCAACCTTACTGAGGAATCTGCTGAATGTGTCAGTGAAGAAACATTGTGTGCAACTTATTTGTCTACTATAACAACAAAACAAAGTTTTATCATAGCAAAAGAAAATGACCCCCCCTCCACACACCTATATACCAAACTGCAGTGATTGTCCAAGAGGTATCTCTCTTTTTTTGTGAGTCTTAAAAGCCGCTTCCATCTCAAGATGAAGTTTACTTGGCTTACGTTTCTTAGTGGATTTTTTTAAAAGCTGTGATATCTTACTTATTAAGACAATATCTTTATTATTATTTATTCTTAGTAATATATTTGTGAAGCTTTTGTCATAGTCTCTTTCCAAACCGTTTACATTGGTTTCAGCCTCAACTTCTATAGGTTTACTTCCTACACACTGGATAGAGTAAATTGAGCTGTCAAAGTTGTGGAGAACTGACTTTGAAATTATCTTTAAAAGAGTTAAATGGTTAGTAGCCTGCCCCCGCCCCCCGGAGAGTTTCCCCCATGATAGAATCTTTTTCTCTCTCCCCAAAATCAATAGGTTCTAAGGAAGTTAGACATCTCTTCGCCTTATATAATACATTGTGCATTCCAGGGTAGAATCAAATTTTGGAATCAGACGGCTCCCTGTCATGCTCACTCTCTTTATTTTGCTATTTGATTATGAAAAGCTTACTTCTGAACTGTTTCTGCATTTACTGCTTGGACAACCACATCCATGTTCTGCTCTACCCCAAAGAAGCTTCTCTTCCATTGCTCATTTTGGTACGTTTTTTAAATTGTTAAAAGAGTGAATTAGAAATGCATTGACCTACTGAAGTTGAGCCCTTTCCCTATGGTCTATCATCTCCTACCAGTTCCCCAGTCAGCTGAGACCATTGTATTAGATGTGAACTGATGAAGGTGTTGGTGTCTCCTATGGTAGTGGTAGTGGTGGGGAAAATTACATTCCTGGAACTTGTTCTACTCTTTATTCTGATACACTGGCGAAATATATGATCCTCTGCTGAAATATATGTGGCTACCTTAGAACTGGAGATCTGTATCTAAATGGCATCAAAGACAATAATGCTAAAGACCTTGCCCACTTGAAACCAAAAGAGGTTCCATGCTGGGTGGAATCTTAAATGCACCAAGAGGACCCCTATATTTTCACGCTGTGCATTTTGAAATGTTAACAATACACTGGAAAGGCCATCCGTTTCATTCTAGCTATACAAAGGCTTGAACTTGTGTGTGACTACAAAGATAGGTTTAGGTGCACTGGAACTGAGGTATAACAACCTACAAGGGATTCAGTGTTTGGATTATGGCTTTTAAAACTGTTTTATCATGTCCACCTTCATCTCATTTAAGAGGGAAAGTTTTCTGATTCACTGTGGATTTTGAGATTTATTTAGTCCTTTCCTACACTTCCCTGTGCAACATAATTTTCTTGGTTCATCTCAGAAATGAGATCAAACCTAAGGCCTGCACTTGCATGGCAGTGGGGAGGAAATATTTCTTAAAATATGGCTCAAACACGCACAAACCATGCCCCAGTGACTGTACTGGGGGTCTGTTACCTGCCTCCAATCCTTCTGTCGAAATGTGAGCTCCTCTAGAACTCCATTGACTGACTACTGAGTAGCAAAAGCCAATTGTGTGTAAATAATGTTCAGGGAGAAAGTTGGTTTCCCTGGGCCACTGTTGTGTCTCTGTTAAGTCTGCTGTGATGACATTCCTGTATAAGGAATGAGTGAGTGAGTGGGTGAGTGAGAAAGTGAAAGAGATCTCTCCTTTGTGGGGTTGTGTGATAACTTTACTTTTGAAATGGGTGAATGGTGGTGGATGAGTGTTATGTAGCAAAAATTAAATCCAGCACTGTCGCTTTTTTGAGGGAGAGGTCCATTGACTGAAGTACTTGTACTGTAGCATTTGTTACTCTCCATAGTAAATATTTGAGGAAGGGGGAAAGGATGGTTAACTCAGAAGAAGTTGATGGCTATTTAGAATCAACTACTCCATTTGTCTTTTATTTTCATTGATTGTATTCAGCTTGGGTCTGGGAGCTTCTGAACATATTTCAAACCAGAGGTGGAAAACCTTTGGCTCCTGGGGTTTTGGGTAACAACTCCCACCATCTACTAGGGATTCTGGAGTTAAAGTTCAAAACTTCTGGAGGGCCAAAGTTTCCCCACCCATGTGCTAGGTTTTGACTTTTTACTTGAACAAATGATGCTCTTCCCTCTCCCAATATCTACAGCAGGAAGTAAGGTTTAAATATATCCTGGCCTGTAATACTACTTGATGATTTTAAAATTTAGGGAGGTAGGGTTTTGTTTGGCCTTAATGGTGCTACTGTGGTTGGGTGGAAGAATAAGAGCACATCCCTAAGTACTTGGTGTAAGTTTCCACTGGAGCCACAGCATTTAGTTGGGCCAGGAAGGCTTTGCTGCTTGATCAACAGCAATTGAATTGTGATTCAGAAATGCAGAAGCGTCTTTGTATTGTCTTGAAGGTACAGCTGTGGGCATTTGGATTGCTGTGCTTGTATATCATTTTTTTGAGCCTCAGACAACGTTCAGGTGCATCTTATAATAGCTTGGCTCTTAATTGCTTTGACATTCAAAAAAACAAAAACCTAGGTGCTAACTTGAGGCTAAAAAGAGCAGACCAAGCTTCATAAATCAGACTGTTTAATAAAAATGCTAAAAGGGACTGTTTTTGTTTCTTGCCCTCAAATCAAACATGTAGTCCAGTATGCTGTTCCTCTGCCCCAGCACATTTAATTGATATTTCACAAGAATAATAATGGATGCATGTGTTGTTGACATAATTATTTTTATGATTGGGCTAAAATGTCTAAACACAGTAGGAAACTCATGCACTCATGAGAGGGTTTCTGTGGAGCGAATGTGTACTTCCAAAATGTAATGGATTTGAAGTTATCCACTAGAGGATAAAAGTTATCCTCTTAAATGCTGTTTGCATAAATATAGATTTGACCTTAGAAAACGACACAAGAACTAAGGGCCAGAACAGGCAGCCCTTTTAAAGCAGCTGTCTGGGCAGCTTGGGAGTGTGGTGTTCATACATCACACATTCCCACACCACCCGGAAGTCAGGCGGATGCCCCGACATGGGCAGCTTCAAGGTGCTCTAGCAGTATGGTGTTTATATGCTGCATGCTGCTGCAACAGCTTGAAGCCGCCATGGGACGGGGAGGGAAAAGCTGCCTTTTCCCTGGCTGAAAAAGGAGCAGATCTTTGTGGATATGTACTACAGAGGGATATGTAGTATGCCTATTCTGATACAACCTCTGTTCTGCCAAGTCCTTTTGTGTGTGTTTTCTTTAAAAACAAGCAGCCTGGCTAGATAAATTACTGTTCCCATGCTGTTAAAGAGAGAAGAATTTGAGAGAGAGGATGAACAACTTGTTCAGTACTTACATATAAGTTCAGTGGCGGTTTCAAACAGAAGTCAGAGTTCAGATATCATAAAGCTCATTCTCAGTAGGGTCACAACTGTCTCCAGCTATTGCATTTGTTGGGCAATGGAAGAGATCCCTGTCACATAAAGCTTACTACTGTGATATAAGTTCTAGCCTAGGAAGGGTAGCTGGATTGCTGCACACATAATGCAACATAAAACTGTGTGCAGTTTTACCCTAAACCTTGGAGTTAAGCTCTTTCACTTCATCCTATCCTTGCAGCTTTTGACCTGTCCTCTTACTACCCATTGTTTCCATCAGAGTGTAACCCATGTATTGTGGACTACCACCTACCTAGCCGACCCCGTGTCTTCATGGACCCAGAAAAATAGCAGAACTCATAAGCTTCTTAATCTTTTTGGTTGACCACAACTTGGTGAGCTGTGATCAGCCTGTTGCACTGATAATGGTACTGGATTGACTTAGACCTCCATAGGTCTGTGGAGTAGTGAAATTAACTAGACCAGATCTACTATAATCTGGTGTAGTCTGTTTTACCTCTTAAAGGACTACATGAGCCCATTTGCGTGACCACCTATTGTTTCACATCCTCAGCTTTTCTTTGATGGTAGTGAACGTTTTCAAACAGTTGCAAAATTTCTTTTTTTTTCCTGAGCATTTGTGGGCTGGTGTTGGATCGCACTTGGGAGACGTGTTGCACTTTTTGCAGAACAAGAGTCCAAAATGGTACAAGAAAAAAAAATCCCTATCAATCTCTTTTAGTCAGAGAAAATGGGTAGGGTATGCAGAATTAAATATGTATACCTCAGTAATAACACTGAAAAGCTAGTTTAGGTACACAATATTAGTGTCCTGTGTCAACTGAAAGGTTGCATATTCCAGGAAAATTTGATTCAGTAAGATGTCACCTTACTGCACTGTTAAAAGTTTTTTTTAAAGTTTCTGAATTTGTTTTGTGTGTTTGTATGTGCGCGTGTGCGTGTATTTATAATTTATTAAAACAGCTGCTGTAATTTATTTTCAGAACTATAAAAATGTAGAAATAAAAAACAAAATTCAGACTTGCAGGCCAATCTTAAAAAGTTTTGCGCTTGGCAGGAAGGGGAAGAAAAGATGTTTTATATGAAAATGAATGCACTTTGGGTGTGCTTAGACATTTTAGGGGAGGGAGTCAGGCTGTTTTATGGACTGGGTTCTGAATGGCCTTGTCTGTATATATTGTATCAATAGGCACGTTTTCGGTTTCTCATTTGGAAGCATTTGTAACTGCTGCAGGGTCCTGTCTGTAAAATGGATGTACTGAATAATTTTGCCTCATAGTTGGGGTGCAATGCTTTTTCTTTCTCTTTTTTTCCCCTTTTTGGGTAAATTTTGTCAACCATGGGAGAGAACTTTGCCCCTCTCCTGTTTGTATCTCATTTCTATTGTGGGCTGTTTTTTGTTTGTTCTTTTGGCCTATGGGTGGTTGTTCAAGAGGGTTGGTGGGGAGAGAGGGGTTTGAAATAAAATACTTAAACGGTCCTTTGCGTTCGCTGTCATAATTTGGAGGAGACAAAAGTTGACTTGGATAAATGAAGCTTTGCTTCATAGCACTGCTATAGGTGTTTGAAACGTTTTGCTTTATCTCAGACGAAATTACAACTAGGGCCAGTCCTATAGAACTAGACAGTCTGGCAACCCCACAGCTTTTCATTTGTCTTGGAGGACAAAGCTCTGTGTGTATGATATGTATGTCTGACCTGCCTTCCCCTAAGCTCCATTGCACCCTTAGTGGCAGTAGAAGACACTGTCCCATCACCACTGTTGAAGCATAACATTTCAGTAAGTTTGATTGTACAGCGGCCCCTTGGTATCTGCTGATGTCTGGGTCTGGGAACCCCCCCCCCCCCGCCCTGTGGATAATAAAATCTGTGGCTGGTCAAGTCCCATTAAATACAATGGTGTAGTAAAATGGTGTCCCTTATATAATAGGGCAAAATCAAGGTTTGCTTTTTGGGATTTATGTATTTTTTTGAATATTTTCAGACCATGGATGGTTGAATCCATGGATAAAAAATCTGTAGGTGCAGAGAGCCAACTAGATGAATGGTGGGAAGGGACCATCTTTTATGCGGTTTACAAAGTGTAAGTTAATTGCCTCCAACAATCTGGGTACTTATTTTAGCAACTTCGGAAGGATGCAAGGTCATTTCCATCATGTTTGCAGGCCCTCTACCCCACCACTCAGTGGTCAAACAATTTTTTACAAAGTTTTTCAAAAAATTGTTTTACCACAAAATGCTTAATAGTGGGTAAGAGGGTATTTCTGCCCTGTTTTGGGCCCACTTTTGGCCAATATAGGGCCAAGAGAGGCCTTTTTAAAAAAACAGCATCAATCAGTACCTGTTATTTTTAAAAAACCTATCATGGGGCTAAAATGGTCCAGGAAGGCCCAAAGATGTGGTCACAGTAAATCCCCCCCAAGTTCCCTAGAAGGCATGGGGGGTATTGATTTTTATTTTTGCAAGAGGTTGTGGTGGGGAAGATGCTGTCCTCCAACATTTCCTGGGGATCTAATGCAGCCCCCTCTCCTTCCACAGTTGCCAGCCCCTACTGTGGTGAACTTCATTGTTGTGCCTTCAAGTTATTTTCAGTTTATGGTGAAACTTAAGTGAACTTTTCTGGGGGTGAGATTGTATGACTCAACATTATTTCCATTTTAGAGAAGAGAGGACATTGCTTCAGACGTTCTAGTAAATAGGTTTGTAGCTGAGGAGGGATCTGAACTGTCATGCTCTCAAAGGTTATCTGGCATTAGCTCACCATTGACCAAAGTCTTATTGCAGGGGTAAGGATTGTGTCATCCTCCAGATGTAAAACTGCAACTGCCAGAATTACTCACCATTGGTTGTGCTCATTAAGGATGATAGAACTTGGAGTCCAACAGCAAATGGAGGACTGCAGATAGGCTACCCTTCTTAACTGACCGTCTTCGATTTCTTCCAGGTCCCTCTACAATCTGATTTAGACAGGTGGTAAATAGAGATGAGGGATTTGTAAAGAAATAGTTCCTCTGGGTTGTCCATTTTCTCATTTGAATGGTTCATGAGTAATAGCATCTCTGCTACGTATAATCCTGACATTTGGATTAAGGGGAAAGTTATTTTTTAAAAACAAGTAAATACAAGTTTCAAATATATTCACAGACCATGGCTGGCATCCTGTGAGGGATATATGCAAGTGTAAATTGCACTACGCATGTGGGTAAATTATTTGCCATAGTGTGAAATTCCGACTAATCTTCTGCCATCCAACTTCAGCTGCTTTTAAAATATCCCAGTTTTCTCTTCCTACTTTCCCCCTTTGTCCTTTCTTATTTCAGTTGCTGCAAACTGAGTTCAAAGTGGAAAAGTAGCTTGTGCTCAGTGTAGCAGAGGAGAAGAAAGAGGAGCAGGCAGAATTCTGCCCTTCACAGTAGACTCAGGCAAAAGCAGACAGCTACAGCCTCTTCTAGCTAGTGTGTTCTTTGCTGTTTTGAGCATATTCTAATCTTGCTTGTCTGCATATATCCTGGTCTTAATCTGTGAAGGATACCAAGATTTGAATCCCTGCTTGGCCATGGAAACCCACTGGGTGACCTTGGGCAACTCACACACTCTCAGCCTCTGAAGGCAGCCAAGGCAATCCCAAATGTTTTCACTTTAGGGTTGCCATTAGTCAGAAATGACTTGAAGGCTTTCATGGCCAGCATCCATAGTTTTTGGTGGGTTTTTCGGGCTATGTGGCCATGTTCTAGAAGAGTTTCTTCCTGATGTTTTGCCAGCATCTGTGGCTGCTGGTGAAATGTCAGGAAGAAATTCTTCTAGAACATGGCCACATAGCCCGAAAAACCCACCAAAAACTATAGACTTGAAGGTACAAAACAACAATGATGATGGAGGGTGGTTTATTTGTTCTACCTTCACTGCAGAGCCTTTTAAAAAAACCCGACAACTTTATTCTGATGGGAGTGAAAAACAGGGTTTCACTGCACCATTGTGCCACCTTGTGTCCAAATGAGTGTGAAGACCCTTTATTACAATGGTGTGCACATATTACAAAGATTTCTACTGAGCTCACTAATAATAACCTATCTCCAATAGATCAATCAGTGTGATAGTATTTTTTATTATGACCAAACAATATAAACATGAAAGCACTTTCAGTTTTTTTTAAAAAATTTTTTTACAAAATGTAACTTTTACACACTGGAGCTTTGATTTAGGTGAACAGACATTCCTAACAGTTTCTTTCAGTACTATTTTATTTCCCCAATCTTTCCCAATCTAAATCATAATTGAGGGCCAGCATGGTGTAATAGTTTGGGCATTGGATCAGGACACTGGGAGACCAGGGTTCAAATCTCCACTGGACCATGGAAACCCACACATCCCCGAAGAAACTTGCCAAGAAAACACTATGATAGGTTTGCTTTAGTCGGAAATGACGAAAGCATGCAGTAAGAACAACAAAATCTTAATTATAATGACAAAAGATCTGAAATTGTGATAATATATTGCATTATGTCTATAGCAATACAACCTGAAGTACCTGAGCTGCTGCAAAGGCCATCAGATATTCATAAGCACTCCAACTGAGCAGGGTGTCTGTGTACAATCCAACTATTGTGGGAGGAGGAAGAGTTGTCAGTTTGGCTTGGAATTAAAAACCCTCACAAAGGGTCTGGGTCCAGGCAAAATTGCTTTATAAACATGGCTGCAACTTGCAGAGTAGCCCTTATGTGTAGGAGTAGGAGATTTATTTGGCACTACAGTACTTTCAGTGACAGTCTAGGGCAGAAGGCCCTCTTCATAACCTACATTAGGGGTATAATTGGGGAGGGATGAGGACATTGTCCTATTTCCTTCAGTCCCCAAATTTCTAGCATTGCAGTAACTTTAATTTTCACTTGAGCATTTAGAAATACAATTTGGGCATCCAAGGGAAAAGGGGGCAGGCAAAGTTATCAAAGAAATGTGAACACAGCAAATATAAAAGTTCTGGGTGCCAATGATTCCCAGTGTCTCTGCTATACTAGACATGTGAAGACTGCACAAAAATTTCAATTGGGGGCCAGAATTATTTCGAGGGACGATCCCTTTTATTTTTCGCCCATCCTCTGGTAGCTGCATCCCTTTGAGTCAGTGGCAAACTGGGAAATCCACTTGATACAACCCCAAAATCCATTTTTCTTTATGTGTTTTTGTTCTGAGTTTGTAAACTCAAGTTATTCCTGACTTGTCCAGACTTTTAAAAGTATCTTGGGCAAATACTTAGATGTAAAGTGTGCTGTTGATAATGGAACGTTGTGAATTGTGCTTAAGTGACTTCTTGGCCAAAAGCTTCCTAGTGTGGGAAGAAGCAGAAATTCTTACCTTTCTGATCTGAAAGAGACTTGTGTCTTCTACAGCAAACCAAATCCTTTCCTATAACAAGAAACCTGTGACTAGCTCCCCTACTTTCCTTTCAGTACTAAATTAACATTCTTTGAACCCCTTTCCATGGCTTTGACAGATGAAAGACCCAGAGAAAGACAGAATGAGGCTAGCTGGTTTGATCTTGCATGACTCCAGATATACATATGCAAGCATTTGCCAGACAGCCAAAAATGCAGCATGCCTCTGCTGTGTGTGGGAGTCTTGACAGCAGGAGGGAAGAGTTCAATTATTTAAGATGCTTCTCCCATTGCACCACACCCTTAGTCTGTCTAGTTTTGTTTTCCTTTTTAGTATGATAGCTTCCCTTGGGCCAAGAGACAACCCTGTTACGGATCTCTGGATGGTGTTTTGTGTGTTTGCAAAGGTAGAGACTGCTTATCAGGTGGCCTTAGGCAGGTTTCTCAGCATCTTTTCACACAACACAATTAAAATACAATAATTCCACACTAATTGTCATGGCTGCGTCCTGCGGAATCCCGGGGCTTGCAGTTTGGTGAGGAGGCACTAGAGGACTGTGGCTGAGATTTTCTAAAAGTCCTCACTAAACTGCAAATTATAGGCTGAAATACCCTAAGGTTATTGATCTTGGAAGCTAAGCAGGGCCAGCCCTGAGTAGTACTTGAGTAGGAGACTGCCAGTGTATACAGTGGCTGTGGGCTATATTTCAGAGGAAGGAACTGGGAAATGCATCTCAAAGTATTCCTTCCCTAAGAAAACCCAGTGAAATTCATAGGGTTGGAATATATTGACTGACAACTCAAAGGCACATACACACAAACTGTAAATCTCAGTTCCACAGAATGTTGAAGTAACAAAGTAGAATCATAGTACTATAATTGTATTTCTCAGTCCACTTATCTGGCAGAAGGGATGTAGCCCAATGCAGCAGCATCACTTTATACCTTTAAATTACAATATCACACGCACAGCCTCAGTGCATTTACATATGCATCTTTTCATGTTATTTCTCCTCCTACTGAGTTTCACCCCAGTCCCACCATCTCTTCAGCATTTTAAAGGGACAAAGGCGAAGGCCACAGCCTATTTCTACCCAAAGGCAGATGTTTGAGAAACAGTGGTGTTACCTGTACTTAGGGTGTCACCTGGTGTCTTCTGCACCCCCCCCCCCCCCCCCCCCCCCCTTGTGACACCACTGGCCCAGTGGAAGAGCACATGCTTTATGTCCAGGAAATCCCAGACCCACTCTCTGGCATTTCCAGGTAGGGCTAGGAAAAACTCCAGCCTAAAACCCCAGAGACCCACAGCTGGCCAGTGATTACAATCTTGGACTAGATGAGAAGGCGGCTATCTTATGGTCCTCCGGATATTGTTGGGCCACAGCTTCCAGAATTCCTCACCATTGTCTATGATTCCTGGGGCTACTGGGACTTGCAGTTCAACAAAATCTGGAGGGCCATTCCTGGATAAAATACCAATGACCTGATTCCCAGGGAGTATTTTTTTATTTATATAGGTATTTTTTATTTTTTTATTTATTTTTTTGTATTGCTATATAGGGGCAAAATGAGAGCATTGTCTCCCAAATAAGAATTCTGCCCCTGCCTTATTAAACTTTCCTTAACTCCTCAAATTTCTAGCCCTGTAAAGAGTTGAAAATTGTTCACATCTACAACTCTCAGAGTTGCCGAGTTCACATTCTCCTAGTAACTTTGCCTGCCCTTTTCTTTGAATGCCTAAGCTGTATTTCTAAATGCTCAACTTAGGTTTTAAGTTACTGCAATGTTAGAAATTTGGGGACTGAAGAAAAATTTAATTAGAGTAAGAATTCTTATTTAGGGAACAATGCCCTCATTTTGCCTTCTGTATCTACACATCTTGCCTCTCGCAGTGTGGCACAACTTTCTGTTTTCCTATGATGATGCTGGCTTACCTAATAGCCAGCTATAAGGCTTATAGGTAGCCTTTATTATGCTATACAAATGGTTACTTGCTGCTACTGCAGCTCCTACTGCAAATAAGGCCTTGCAACAAATATTTTGTCCAAGAGTGCCCCCTCCAATTTGCATTCCCTTCCCTTGGTGAGGATATGCTTATTCCCAGCTACATCAAAATAACTGATTTCTCTATTGATATCTATAGGTCATGGTCATTTCTCTGTGTCTCTTCTTCCTTCCTTCAGATCTAGCCTCTTCATTCCATTAGCCCTTCCACCCATTTATCAGGGGTTTTTCTCTGTCAGTATCTCATGCCATTTAGTAAATGTAGGGCTATTTTGGATGTTTCATCCCCATCTTAAGAGCCAGCGTAGGCAAGTCACACACTCTCAACCTCAAAAACAGGCAAGGACAAACCACCTCTGAACAAATCTTAGCAAGAAAACCCCATGATAGGTTCACCTTAGAGACACCACTTAAATCAGCAACAACCTGATGGCACCCAACAATAACACCACCTTGGTTTTTCCCCCCTTAAAATGTTTCACATCTCTACAAATCTTGAGTCTACCCTATGCCTGTTGATACTTCCCTTTTATGCATGGATGTTATGACTTTTCTTTAACAAATGTGAATCCCCCCCTCACCTCCGGAAATAATAGTCATAGAATAATAGAGTATTTGAATATACACAATGAGATTATTTTGGAGATGGGACCCAAGTCTAGAGATGAAATTCATTTATGTTTTGTATACATCTTATAAACATAGTCTAAAGGTAATTCTGCACATAATATTTTTATTAATTCTATGCATGAACCAAAGTTTGCATACACTGAACCATCAGAAAGCAAAGGTGTCACTATCTCAGCCACCCATGTGGACAATTTTGGATTGTGGAATTCCACAGAAGGGATACTTATCCTGTATATCTTAATGTGGAGGGTTGTGACCTTTGTATATTATTATCCTACAGGAGCTAAATTGCTGTTAAGGAACTGGTGGATCTCCAGATGGTGTTGGACATTGACTCCCAACAGCCTGCCCATTGGCTATACTGCCTGGGGCTGATAGAAGTTGGAGTCCAATGAATTATGGAAGGATGCACATACCCTGCTCCTGGGCTACTTGACCCATTGGTTTCAACCCATATAAAACACCATAATATATATGACAATGTACAGTAGCTTAAGTAGGCATCTCACTCAATCTCCCACTCAGTTTCACCCACAGGAGAATCCTCCTTCCTTTTAACATTGTGGCATCAGGCCTTAGTCCATTTGCTTTTCTTGTAGTGATTGTTTAAAGCTGAGAAACAGAATCCCCATAGACCCTTTTATAGAAACAGTGAGGAGGGAAGAACAGCTTATTGACTTTTCCTTCCTCATGCCAAGCTTGGATGACAACTCCTAAAAGCTTCAACCCAGCACGTTGGCCATTTTTTGTGAGAATTTTTGGGCACTGTCATCCCCAAAAATAACTTTTTGACTATCAGGCCAGACCCAGGATCATTTCCACACCCTCCTTCCTTGCTGCCCTCCTTCCTTCCTTTTCACACTTCTTCTCCATTCCTCCTTGCGTTCCCCTTACCAACTTTTCTGCCATCCAAGACACACAAAGAAAGCACTGACTCAGCAGGCAGGGAAGGGGTTATCAAAATCAATGTCCAACTCTGAGCTTTTCAGCACAATAAAGTAAATCACGAGATGCAGTTGCCAAAGCCACTCCAGGCTTGGGAAATGCAGTCTGGTGGGCAGAGCTTTCAAAGGAATGCTTTGTTTCCCCTCCCGCCCCATCACAACCAGAAGCACCATTACAAACATAGATCCAAGGAAAGGAGGATCTCAACAACTGTGCAGTCTACTGTGTTCAGGGGATGCAGTGAAATGAGACCTCAAGAAAAGTGACTGTGTTGGCTAAGGGACAATGAATGTTTAAGTCCCACTGAAAAAGTAATTTTTTCAAGCTTTGATCCAGTTTACAGTAGTGACCACTTAGATCAGATGACAGGCAGAAAGTAAAGCTTAGGCCTACTGGTAGATATCTGCGAGAACTGCAGTAGATTGGT
Organism: Sceloporus undulatus; assembly: GCF_019175285.1. Classification (NCBI taxonomy): domain Eukaryota; kingdom Metazoa; phylum Chordata; class Lepidosauria; order Squamata; family Phrynosomatidae; genus Sceloporus; species Sceloporus undulatus. Next base: position 92,299,709 of record NC_056527.1, on the reverse strand, counting down.
AAAAAAATGTCTGACTTTGGATTGTCTTAACAGCAGCACCCACGGAATGGCTACCCAACCCTAAATTATATTACTAAAATTGATACTTGGAGGGGAGGTTAATTATTTTTATATGGACTGTGAGCACTCTTCAGTGTGCATACTCAAACCAGGTCTTGGGGCTCAGAAGTCTTTAATTCTGTTCTAAGCATATATCATTTGCACCATTATCTGGTTGATGCATCATGAGCTGCTTCTAATAATAATAATAAAAAACAAACCAAGGTAGTTTTTGGCCAAGCCACACTCTCTCAACCCTAGAGAATGGCAATGGCAAACCCCCTATGAAAAATTTGCCAAGAAAACCCTATGATAGGTTCACCTTAGGATCACCATAAGTCAAACAACACCCAACAACAAAGTAGATCACACAGAAGCCTGAAGTATCCTAGCCACTTATGGATCAATAGGTCTGGACAGCCCATAACCAAGTCAAAGGGTTTATTCCTCTGCTGTTCATCCCACTCATGGAATTCTATTTGGAGGAGCAGCATTCTTGAAACTGAGTTCAGTTCAATAGATGGTCTGCTAATGTAAGTCAGATAGCAGATTCAGGGCCTATAACTCTTGCTACAGACAAGATGGGACTTGTGTTGCTCTCCAGATGTTGCTGGTCTAAACCTCCCAGCAACCCTAGTCAGTCTAGTCAGTGATGAGGAGTGCTGGGAGTTGCAGTTCAGCAGCATCTAGGGCTGCACAATTAGACCGTTAACTCTTCCCTTTGGTCAAGTTTGATTCCTTGGAACTGCTGGGTTCTACTATCAGGACTTCTATTCTGTTTGTCTTCAGCAGATATGTTAATATACTCTGTGTCAAATGACTGCTAAAAAGACAATTGAATGAGTCTTAGAGCAAATCATGTCTGCACTCTCATTAGAAATGAGATGACGAAACTGAGGCTGACATACTTTGGACACATCATGAAATGACATGACTCATTGGAAAAGACAATAATGCTTAGTAAAGAAGAAGATATCAGGAAACAGGGGAGAGTGCATTGCCTGTGGATTGGTTGATTCAAGGAAACCATGGCACAGAGTTTGTAAGACTTGAACAAGGTACTCGATATTTGGGGTTCTTGGAAGTCTCTCACTCACAAGTCAAAATCAACTTGACCGCAAATAACAATAACAATGCAGAATTCCCATCACCTTTTCCAAAACACAAGTATCTTTGGTAAAGATAACATAACATGCAAAGGATTCAAGAGAACATGAACATTTTTTTTGTTTCTGAGTAGGAATGCTTGAAGTTACTCATGTGTTGCAGAACACATTTGGTCTCCTTTCTGCCTGCCTTGAGGGCCTTACACAATTATAGTGTTAAGATTCCACTTCTAAGTGGCATGTCAGCATGTCTGTGGAATCCTGGGATATATACTTTGAATGGGCACTACAGCACTCTGGTTGAGAATTTTAAATACCTCTCCCTAAGCTACAGATCCCAGAACTCCATAGGATGTTATCATGGCAGTTAGAGTGGACTATAATACTATAATTTTGTATTGTGAAAGGGTCCTAGGACATTCCTAGTAGCCCTAAATTGAGATAATCAGTATAAAGGTAGACGATCATCTGAATATCCTGGAACTTTAACATGCCTGTATTAACTCCTTGATTCTTGGCAGGTATTGCCTTAAGGATAGACCTAGATAGATCCTAGTCACAGAAGTTTGATACCAATTGAAATAAGATGGATACAAAGGAGGAAAGCATCCTCCAGTTGTCCTACTTTCGTATGGACAGTCCCAATTAATTCTGCCATCCCACATTTTTCAGCTGCTTTCAAAATGTCCTGGTTTTTCTTTTCGCCTCTCACTTTACCCCTTTGTCCACAATTTACTTCAACTGTTGCAAACTGAGTTCATAATCCAAAAGTACTTTGCACTCAGTTAACTCAGGAGAGGGAAGAGGCGAGGTGCGGGTGGAATCTTGCCCTTCCCAGTTGGCTCAGGCAAAAACAGACTGCTGCAGCTTCTCTTAGTTTTCCTTTGCTTCCTCATTTACAACTTTTGCCATGGACTGGTGTCCACGTTTCCATCTGTGAAATCTTGGAGGGTATGCCATAATCCACCAGCAGGGCCTGTAACAGAAGCTTAATTGAAATTAATACGAGCTGCATGAATATTATGCAATGTATAGAAAATCAACAGTTGCTGACTTTCCTTATTGTTCCATCTTATTATTGAAAAACAGGGCCTGCAGAAAGGCTTGGAGAGACCTAATAACTTTCTACATATCTTGTAGTGCCTTTGAATCGTTTCTGACTTATGGTGATTCTAAGGCAGTGATTCTTAAACTATGGTCCAGGTGTTTTGGACTTCAACCCCTAGAAGCCTTGACCAGCTTGGCCAATAGTCAAGAATTCTGGGAGCTGCAAGTCCAAACATATTGAGAACCAAAGTTTGGGAACTATTGCTCTAAGGTGAATGTGTCATGGTGTCATGGAGTTTTCTTGGCAAGTTTCTTCCCAGGAGGTTTACCAGTGCAACCTGAGGCTGAGGCCATCCAGGTCACCCAGTGGGTTTACATGGCCCGGCTGAGATTCGAACCCTGTTCTCCAGAATCATAGCCCAACGCTCAAAGCACTATACCACCCTCTCACAGTTAGTTTCTCTGTTCGAAAAGCAGGTGCTGCCATTCTTATGTGCTGCCCACCTTCTTCCAAATACTTTCTGCCCTTTTAAGGAACATTTCTTCAATTGCTTGCTCGCTGTAGCTTTCCAGCCTGTCCTGGATTCCAAGACTCCCATTCATTTCCCCTTGCAACTGCACTCCCCCCCCCCCCCCCCCCCCCACAATACAGGCTCCTTTGTCCCCACCCCCCCGCCTTGTTCCCCAAAGTACTGAATCTGGCCCCCACCCCATAAAGCATGGTTGGCTTGCCTTCAGATCTCAGCTTTTAAACTTCCCATTAATGTCTAAAAAAGAAGCAAATTTTCTATTGCCAGCCCCCTTCTCTTTTCATTTCCCCCCCTCCACACCGCCATTGCCACATCCACTCATTTCCTGAAGTGGTTCAAAGCTCCATACTCTTGGAGACAAAAAGCAGCATTCTTTTTGGGCTCCAATGAAATAAAGAGGCACCATCTGCTTTATGATCTACACGCCTGCCTCATAATAGCTTCCCTGTTGCATTGCTTCAGCCAGACACTGATCCTTACAGAGTCCCCATCAAGCAATGTTCTGTGCTTAAGAGACCTGCAGGGGTTAGAGATGGGGATGATAAGTTCAAACTAATATGTGAAATTCAGGGTTTTTTCTTCTTCTTTCTAACACCACTTCCTTTCCGTTCCCACAGCCTCCAACGCTTCCTTATCCAGTTGGTCTGGCTCAAGACATTTTGCTGCCTGAAGCAGAGGAGTAGCATCCCCTCAAAAATGAAGGTGTATGTCATAACTTCAAAAGAGGACAAGGCACCGCAAAATGTAGGATATTCAAGAAAAGTGTAGGACATTACAAAATCAAAGCTAAAAACACAAATATAAATTCACTTATATGGTTTATTTACAGCCATATATGACATATACGTATTTTATTTTGTTGTTGTTGTGTGACTTCAAGTTGTTCCTGAGTTATGGCAACCCTAAGGCAAACCTATGATGGGGTTTTCTTGGCACGTTTCTTCAGAGGGGGTTTGCTATTGCCATCCTCTGAGGCTGAGAGAGTGTGACTTGCCCAAGGTCACCCAGTGTCCGAGCTTTATATTATTATTATTATTATTATTATTATTATTATTATTTTAAAATATGTTTGTACATTTTCCAAGGCTTCTATCTTCTCTTTCTTGTCTCTCTTAACTTAAATCTCATCCATCAGCTTTGAGAAGGGGAGAGCGGGGAAATTAAAGATGAAAGTAGGTTAGTATTATATATTCAAAAGAAAAAGAAGAAAAAAAAAAGAAAAGAAAAATTGATTGTATCTTTCCCCACCATATTTTTAACCACAGTGCATAGTACATATCTTAAAAATTGTTCCCCATTTCTATCATTATTCCCAGATCTGGTTGATGCATTCCCATTTCCTTTGGAATTGTTGCTCCAATTTACCATTAATCATCATTGTTAACTTATCCAATATCATTAAGTCATTTGCTTTTAGTATCCATTCCTCAAACACATGAGAGTTCCCACCTTTCCAATATCTTGCTACCGTCAAGCGGGCTGCAGTGATCATGTATAATGTACTGTAATTCCTAATTGATCTTGGTTTAATTTCCCTTCCACTTCTTCCATAATGTTTAATAAAAATAACTTAGGGGTTTTCTCAAAGTTTATTTGGAGGATATTCTGAATTTTGGTATGTACTGCTTTCCAAAATTCAGTAATCCCTATACAGGACCACCACATATGAAAGTTATTAGCCTCGTTTTCCCCGCATCTTTACAACATTTACTCCCACTCGAACCTTTTCCCATTCTTGCCAATTTTATAGAGGTTAAATGCCATCTGTAGAATACTTTATAGTAATTTTCTATCAGATTAGCACTCTTAGTGAATTTTAGATTTCCCCCCCACCCTCTCTCCCATGAATTAAGGGGTATTTGTTTCCCTATATCTCTCATCCATTTAATCATGTAATCTTTTATCGTTTCTTCATTTAAATCAATATCTAATAGGATTTTATAAATTCTTGAAACCATATGTTTTCCATCTTTAAATCATGACAGATGGAAAATGTGCAATTTCATTCGATCTCAAAACATAAGCAGGGTCAGGTCTTGTCACTACTTGGATGGGAGTCCGCTGAGGAATACAAGGTACTATATAGTAGCAATATGTGCATCAGTTGCTGGGGAATGCAAAGTACAGTGCCAGTCATGGCCTGATGGTAGAGTTCTCTATTAGACATTTTATTGGCTGTTGTACAAAGAAAACTGTAAACAAGATAGGTTTGTTTGATCCAGCGTTTTATGTTATTTTAATACATGGGGATTCCTAAGTGTAATCAATTAGTGCTGTAATGAGTACATTCCACAGGTCCCACTTTCTGCTGCCCTCCAGAGTTCTCTGAAGTGGGAATTTGTTCATGCTTGATCTCCATCTCCTGGGCAAGGACAAGGAAATATCTCATACCCAGAAAGCGGTTCCCATGGCAAGGAGTCAGGTCTTTCCCAAACATCCTGCTTGCCTGGTTTGCTCCTGCTATAATTTTTCTACCCAAAACACGAGGAATGCAGAGAAGGCATAGTTTTGGGAGCTCATCCACATTGCTCAACAAAGCGCAGTCAGGTTTGATCAGCAGATCTAATGTTTTGAATGCCTGCTTGTTTACGGAGCACTGTGTCTGTTCACCAGCCAGCTGACTGGAAAGAAGACAAGACTTCCACCTAAAAAGGCTATCATGAACTGACAGGAACACTAGAAGATGAATGATGAGGCCTATTGATTACGGCATGGAAAGTCTTTGTCCCAAGTCCCATGGAATGTGCAAAGAGGTTGCACATTCTATGCACATTGAGTAGATGCTGAAAAGATTGGGCAGGTCTTCAAAAAGGGGTTCTAAACTAAGGAATGTGTGGGGAACAGATTGTAGTTGGGCAATACTCAAGTGCCAGTTAGGTTTGGGGGTGGGAATTATGATTTGCAGACCTAGTGGCTGTTGTGCTTCATTGGATGTTCAAACTATATATTTGTACAGAGCCTGAGAAGTTATTTTTTTGGACAACTTCCCAAATCTCCCAGCCAATGTGGCTACTGAAAATGCTCCACCAGCTTGTGCTCCACCAGCCAGAAAACTGGTGTTGAGGAGGCAGCTAAAATCTCTCCAACCCAAAAAATCTCTGCAAAACATTCCTCTCAAAGACTACACAGGAGTAACTTAGCAAGTCACACGATCTCAGCCTCAGAGGAAGGCAATGGCAAATGTCCTCTGAACAAATCTTGCTAAGAAAACTCATGATGGGTTTGCCTTAGGGCCACCATAAGTCGGGGACAACTTCAAGCATACAACAGCAACTATTAGAACTACATCTACACTGTAAAAATAACTTAGCATGACACTATTTTCATTATAGGATTCCTACAGAAATCTGGGATTTTAAGTTTTGTGAGACACCAGCACTCTTTGGCAGAGAAGGCTAAAAGCCTTGTAAAATTACAAATTCCAAGATTCATTAGGATGGAGCTACAGCATTTAAAATGGTGTCAAACTGCATCATTTCTGCAGTGTAGACAGTAGCATCACTATGAGGGTGCAGGGAGTGTGGACCACACCAGATGACACTCTTAGGTGTGTGTGACACCACTACTCCTTAAACACCAGCATTTGTGTCTCTTTAAAATGCTGAAGAGATAGGGTGAGTGGGGTAATGGTCAGTGAGAGGAGAAACAACAGGCCCCTGTTCTTTTTTTAAATAAAAATTTAAATTTTAAACAAATTTTCTTTAGAAACATCACATTTTACCAGATTTTCACTTTAACCACATTAAATTAAGTATATGTAAATACACTTATTCTGTGTGTATGATATTGAAATTTAAAGGTATAATTTTAATTTTGCTAGTTGTTTATGTCACAACTGTTACCTTTACATTCAGAGATATATGGGAATTAGAATTTATGAGTAAATGAGTTTTAAAAAACATTACTAAGGGTTCTGTATGGGTGTGGCATGGGAGGAGGTCAACATCTTGAGTTACTGCATTGGGTGAACAAACCCTAATGACGCCACTGGGTGCAGATGCACCCTTTGGCCTGTGTAAGTCACTAACAGGAGCCAGCTAACCTATTGTACCATGAGCTTCTGAGGCTTTTACAATCTAAGATAATTATTCTCATGGCTGAGATACCCTCAGGATGCACACAGAGCTTCTGTTCTTGACCTGCCCTGTTCCTCCTTAAACATACTTCTCCCCCACACATTGGCCCTATCATAGGAAATCACAGTGAGAAAAGAAACCAAGTTTGTCCAACCCAGAGCTGTGAAACAGAGCATCCTATCTAGGGCTACAGGGGAAAGCTCCAGAATGAGAGAGTAGAATCTGCTGAACATTAACATAATACAAGCTAGCAACTAGGAGACAGGAAAGAACATCTTTAGTCATGTCCATTTTTAATCATGACTTTTTAATCTATATATGAACTTTTACGAGTGTATTTTAATGATTTTATAGTATTTTAACTGTCTTGTTTTAATGTGTTTTACCCTGCCTCGAGCCTTGAGCAGAGGCAGGAAAGAAAGAAATATGATCATTACTGCTGTTGTTGGTTGTTGTTATTATGTGTACTTTGCAACACGCAGCTGTGCATATATACGTGTGCTGTGTGTGTTCTCTTTCAAGAAAGAGCACATTTGGTCCAAAGCAGTAGGCACATTTGCATGGCTTACATAATGTAATCCCCCCTAGCAATACAGTTAACAACACAGGAACAGAGTAAAAGAAGCAAAAGACCTTTATGAACAGGTCAGGCTGCCTTAGATGTGCCATTAGAGGGCAGGCTTCTGTTTTTTTTAAATAGCTGCTCCCTCAGCAGCCATTGATCTCCTAAAAAAATCCAGTTAATCGTTCTGAAAAGGAAGGTTTGCTTTCCATCATCATTACCCTCTCCAATTCTGCATGCGGAATGCATTGCAAGCATATGATGTTTATTAATGATAATTAATTCACAATGTAAGTAGTTTGCATCCTTTTATCTACATGGCCCTTGAAACTGCTCCCTGTGGGGAAAGTCAATATTCTTTCTTGTTTTACAGGTGGCCACTACAGCTCTTGGGGGAAGGGGAGCTTAGGCGTTGGTACCTGGATGCCATGAGAGCCAGCATGTGGTTTAGAGGTTTAAGCATTGAGCATAGGAGATCAGGGCTCAAATCTCCTCTGAAGAGACCTGCCAAGAAAACCCCATAATAGGTTAACTTAGGGTAGCCATAAGTCGGCAACGACTTGGAGGCACACAATAAATCAGAGGCGACAACCACTGCCTGGGAAGGTCTGCTGGGATTTGGCTGTGTTTATTTAGTGCAGATGCTCAGGGGCACCTTTAGGCTCTTGAGCAAGAAGCTATCTAGAGCTGACCTATGTTGACTGAGGCAAGTTATAAAATGTAATGCCCTTAGTAACCAATGTACA